>NW_019259048.1:0-258215 GCF_002742605.1 Olea europaea var. sylvestris
TTCCGATCAACTTGCCAAATTTCAGCCCATTCCGACACCGTCGCGAAAAATGACGAAATTGCCCCCGTCGCGATTTTTGTTTCTGAACAATCTGTCAAATTTTAGTCCATTCCGACACCGTTGCGAAAAATGACCAAATTGCCCCCGGCGCGATTTTTGTTTCCGATCAACCTGCCAAATTTTTGCCCATTCCTACACAGTCGCGAAGAATGACGAAATAGCACCCGGCGCGATTTTTGTTTCCTATCGACCTGCCAAATTTCAGCCCATTCCGACACCGTCGCGAAAAATGACGAAATCGACCCCGACGCGATTTTTGTTTCCGATCAACCTGCCAAATTTTTGCCCATTCCGACACCGTCGCGAAAAATAATGAAATTGCCCCCGGCGCGATTTTTGTTTCCGATCGACCTGCCAAATTTCAGCCCATTCCGACACCGTCGTAAAAAATGACGAAATAGCCCCCGTCGTGATTTTCGTTTCCGATCGATCAGTCAAATTTTAGCCCATTCCGACACCGTCGCGAAAAATAATGAAATTGCCCCCGGCGCGATTTTTGTTTCCGATCGACCTGCCAAATTTCAGCCCATTCCGACACCGTCGCGAAAAATGACGAAATTGCCCCCGGCGCGATTTTTGTTTCCTATCAATTTGTCAAATTTTAGCCCATTCCGACACCGTAGCGGAAAATAACGAAATTGCCCCCGGCGCGATTTTTGTTTCCAATCAATCTGTCAAATTTCAGCCGATTCCGACACAGTCGCGAAAAGAGACGAAATTGCCCCCGACGTGATTTTTGTTTCAAATCAACCAGCACAATTGCAGCCCATTCCGACACCGTCGCGAAAAATGACGAAATTGCCCCCGGCGCGATTTTTGTTTCCTATCAATCTGTCAAATTTTAGCTCATTCCGACACCGTAGCGGAAAATGACGAAATTGCCCTTGACGCGATTTTTGTTTTCGATCAATCTGTCAAATTTCAGTCGATTCCGACACAGTTGCGAAAAGAGACGAAATTGTCCCCGACGAGATTTTTGTTTCAGATCAACCTGCACAATTTCAGCCCATTCCGACACCGTCGCGAAAAATGATGAAATTGCCCCCGGTGCGATTTTTGTTTCCTATCAATCTGTCAAATTTTAGCCCATTCCGACACCGTAGCGAAAAATGATGAAATTGCCCCGGCGTGATTTTTGTTTCCGATCAATCTGTCAAATTTTAGCCCATTCCGACACAGTCGCGAAAATGACGAAATTGCCCCCTGCGAGATTTTTGTTTCAGATCAACCTGCCAAATTTCAGCCCATTCCGACACCGTCGCGAAAAATGACGAAATTACCCCTGGCACGATTTTTGTTTCCGATCAACCTGCCAAATTTCAGCCCATTCCGACACATTCACGAAAAATGACGAAATAGCCCCCGGCGCGATTTTTGTTTCGGATCAACCTACCAAATTTCAGCCCATTCCGACACCGTCACGAAAAATGACGAAATTGCTCCCGTAGCGATTTTTGTTTCCGAACAATCAGTCAAATTTTAGTCCATTCCGACACAATCGCGAAAAATGACGAAATTGACCCGGCGTGATTTTTGTTTCCGATCAACCTGCCAAATTTTAGCCCATTCCGACACCGTCGCGAAAAATGACGAAATTGCCCCCGTCGCGATTTTTGTTTCCGATCAATCGGTCAAATTTTAGCCCACTCCACCACAGTCGCGAAAAGGGACGAAATTGCCCCAGACGCGATTTTTGTTTTCGATCAACCTGCCAAATTTCAGTCCATTCCGACACCGTCGCGAAAAATGACTAAATTGCCCCGACGCGATTTTTGTTTCCGAACAATCTGTCAAATTTAAGTCCATTCCGACATCGTTGCAAAAAATGACGAAATTGTTCCCACCCAATTGACACTTGACAACAATGCAAATGTCAAACAACGTGTCAAAAATTAGTGTACAAATAGAAAAGTTTAAACGGTAAGTACCTTGTTACATGTACACTATGGTGTAAAGTTTAGTTTGCACTTTGCCACGTGACATCACCCTGTTGGACAGTTTAAATTTCAAACGGTTTTCCAATCCAATTGAAACTTGACAACAATATAAACATCAAACAACGTGTCAAAAATCAGTGCACAAATTGCAAAGTTCAACCGGTATGAACCTTGCTACACGTACACTATGGTGTACACTTTAGTTTACACTATGCCACGAGACATTACCATGTTGGACAATTTAAATTTCAAACAGTTTTCTCATCCAATTCGCACCTGAAAACAATGTAAGTGTCAAGCAAGGTGTTGAAAATCAGTGTACAAATAGCAAAGTTCAATTGGTGAGGATCTTACCACAAGTACATTATGGTGTACACTTTAGTTCACAAGTTGGCACGTGACATTACCCTATTGGACAGTTTAAGTTTCAAACAATTTTTCCATCCAATTGACAATTGACAACAATGCAAGTGTCAAACAACGTGTCAAAAATTATTGTACAAATAGCAAAGTTCAATCAGTAAGAACCTTATTACATGTACACTATGGTGTACACTTTAGTTTACACTTTGCCACATGACATTACCCTGTTGGACAGCTTAAATTTCAAATAGTTTTTCCCTCTAATTAACACTTGACAAAAATGGAAGTGTCAAATAATGTGTCAAAAATCAATGTAAAAATAGCAAAATTCAATCGGTAAGGTCCTTACTACATGTACGTTATGGTGTACACTTTAGTTTATACTTTGCCACGTCATATTACCCTGTTGGATAGTTTAAATTTCAAATAGTTTTCCAATCCAATTGACACTTGACAACAACGTAAGCATCAAACAACGTTTCAAAAATCAGTGCTCAAATTAAGAAATTCAACCAGTATGAACCTTGCTGCATGTTCACTATGGTGTATACTTTAGTTTACACCTTACCACGAGACATTACCATGTTGGACAGTTTAAAAATCAAACAGTTTTTCCATCCAATTGACACTTGACAACAATGCAAGCGTCAAACAACGTGTCCAAAATCAGTGCACAAATTGCGAAGTTCATCCAGTATGAACCTTGCTATATGTTCACTATGGTGTACACTTTAGTTTACACCTTGCCACGAGACATTACCATCTTGGACAGTTTAAGTATCAAACAGTTCTCCTATCCAATTGACACTTGACAACAATGCAAGTGTCAAACAACGTGTTAAAAATCAGTATACAAATAGCAAAGTTCAATCGTTAAGAATCTTGCTACATATACACTATGGTGTACACACTTTACTTTGTACTTTGCAACATGACATTACCCTGCTGGACAATTTAAATTTCAATAGTGTTCCCATCCAATTGACACATGACAGCAATGCAAGTGCCAAACAACGTGTCAAAAATCAATATACAGATAGCAAAATTTAATCGGTAAGAACCTTGCTACATGTACTTTTCTGGTGTACACTTGAGTTTACACTTTCCACATGACATTACCCAGTTGGACAATTTAAATTTCAAACAGTTTTCCCATCCAATTGACACTTGACAACAATGTAAGTGTCAAACAATGTGTCAAAAATCAGTGCACAAATAGCAAAATCTAAACGGCAAGAACCTTGTTACATGTACACTATGGTGTACACTTTAGTTTACACCTTGCCATGAGACATTACCATGTTGGACAATTTAAATTTCAAACAATTTTTCCATCCAATTGATACTTGACAACAATGCAAGTCTGAAACGACATTTCAAAAAGAAGTATACAAATAGCAAAAGTTTTAACATAAGAACCTTGCTACATGTACACTATGGTGTACACTTTAGTTTGCACTTTGCCACGTCACATTACCCTGTTGGACAGCTTAAATTTCAAACAGTCTTCCAATCCAATTGACACTTGACAACAATGCAAGCGTTAAACAGCGTATTAAAAATCAGTGCACAAATTGCAAAGTTCAACCAGTATGAACCTTGCTACATGTACCCTACGGTGTACACTTTAGTTTACACTTTGCGACGAGATATTACCATGTTGGATAGTTTAAATTTGAAAAAGTTTTCACATCTAATTGTGACTTGACCATAATGCAAGTGTCAAAACAACTTGTCAAAAATCAATGCACAAATTGCGAAGTTCAACAGGTATGAACCTTGCTACATGTACACTATGGTGTACACTTTAGTTTAAACTTTGCTACGAGATATTACCATGTTGGACAATTTAAATTTCAAATAGTTTTCCCATCAAATTGACACTTGACAACAATGCAAGTGTCGAACGACGTGTCAAAAATCAGTGTACATTAGCAAAGTTCAGTCGGTAAGAACCTTGCTACATGTACTTTTTTGGTGTACACTTTAGTTTACACTTTCCAGGTGATATTACCCAGTCCGACCGTTTAAATTTCAAACTATTTTCCCATCCAATTGATGCCTGACAACAATGCAAGTGTCAAACAACATGTGAAAAATCAGTGTACGAATAGCAAAGTTTAAACACTAGGAACCTTTTTACATGTACACTATGGTGTGCACTTTAGTTTCACTTTACCACGTCACATTACCCTGTTGGACGATTTAAATTTCAAACAGTTTTCCAATCTAATGGACAATTGACAACAATGCAAACATCAAACAACGTGTCAAAAATTAGTGCACAAATTACGAAGTTCAACCGGTATGAATCTTCCCAGACGTACACTATGGTGTACACATTAGTTTACACTTTGCCACGAGATATTACCATGTTGGACAATTTAAATTTCAAACAGTTTTTCCATCCAATTGACACTTGACAACAATGCAAGTTTCAAACGACATGTCAAAAAAAATATACAAATAGCAAAGTTTTAACGGTAAGAACCTTGCTACATGTACACTATGGTGTACACTTTTGTTTGCACTTTGCCACGTCACATTACCCTGTTGGACGGTTTAAATATCAAACAGTTTTTCAATCCAAATGACACTTGACAACAATGCAAGCGTCAAACAACATGTCAAAACTCAGTGTATAAATTGCGAAGTTCAACTTGTATGAACCTTGCAACATGTACACTATGGTGTACACTTTAATTTACAATTTGCCACGAGACGTTACCGCGTTGGACATTTTAAATATCAAATAGTTTTCCTATCCAATTGACACTTGATAACAATGCAAGGCAAACAACAGGTCAAAAATCAGTGCACAATTAGCAAAGTTCAGTCGGTAAGAACCTCGCTACATGTACACTATGGTGTACATACTTTATTTTACACTTTGCCACATGGCATTACCCTGCTGGATAGTTTAAATTTCAGAGAGTTTTCCCATCCAATTGACACTCGACAACAATGCAAGTATCAAACAATGTGTCGAAAATGAGTGCACAAATTGCAAAGTTCAATCGGTAAGAACTTTGCTACACGTAGACTATGGTGTACACTTTAGTTTACACTTTCCACGTGGCATAATCTAGTTGGACAGTTTAAATTTCAAACAGTTCCATCCAATTGTCACATGACAACATTGCAAGTGTCAAACAACGTGTCAAAAATTAGTGTACAAATAGCAAAGTTCAATCGGTAAGAACCTTGCTACATGTACACTATAGTGTACACTTTAGTTTACACTTTCCACGTGACATTACCCAGTTGGACAGTTTAAATTTCAAACAGTTTTCTCATCCAATTGACACTTGACAACAATGCAAACATCAAACAATGTGTCAAAAATTAGTGTACAAATAGGAAAGTTCAATCGGTAAGAACCTTGCTACTTGTACACTATGGTGTACACTTTAGTTTACACTTTTCCACGAGACATTACCATGTTGGACAATTTAAATTTGACAAAGTTATCCCATCCAGTTGACACTTGACAACAATTCAAGCGTCAAACAACATGTCAAAAATCAGTGTACAAATAGCAAAGTTCAGTCGATAAGAACCTTGCTACATGTACACTATGGTGTACACACTTTAGTTTCACTTTGCCACTTGACATTACCCTGCTGGACACTTTAAATTTTGAACAGTTTTTCCATCCAATTGACACTTGACAACAATGCAAGTGTCAAGCAATGTGTCAAAAATCAGTGTAAAAATGGCAAAGTTCAAACGATAAGAACCTTTGTACATGTACTTTTCTAGTGTGCACTTTAGTTTACACTTTCCACGTGACATTACGCGGTTGGACAGTTTAAGTTTCAAACTATTTTCCCATCAAATTGACACTTAACAAAAATCCAAGTGTCAAAAACATGTGAAAAATTAGTGTACGAATAGCAAAGTTTAAACGGTAAGAACCTTATTACATGTACACTGTGGTGTACACTTCAGTTTGCACTTTGCCATGTCACATTACCCTGTTGGATAGTTTAAATTTCAAACAGTTTTCCAATCCGATTGACATTTGACAACAATACAAATGTCAAACAATGTTTCAAAACTTAGTGCACAAATTGCGAAGTTCAACCGGTATTAACCTTACTACATGTACACAATGGTGTATACTTTAGTTTACACTTTGCCATGAAACATTACCATGTTGGACAGTTTAAATTTTAAACAATTTTCTCATCCAATTGACACTGTAAAAAATGCAAGTGTCAAACGTTGTGTCGAAAATCAGTGTACAAATAGCAAAGTTCAATTGTTGAGGACCTTACTACATGTACACTATGGTGTACACTTTGGTTTACACATTGCCACGTGACATTACCCTGTTGGATAGTTTAAATTTAAAAGAATTTTTCCATCCAATTGACACTTGACAACAATGCACGTGTCAAAAATCAGTGTACAAATAGCAAAGTTCAATTGGTAAGAACCTTGCTACATGTATGCTATGGTGTACACTTTTTTTCACACTTTGCCACGTGACAATATCCTATTGGACAATTTAAATTTCAAATAGTTTTCTCATCCAATTGACACTTGACAACAATGCAAGTGACAAACAACGTGTCAATAATCGGTGTAAATCAAAGTTTAATCGGTAAGGACCTTGCTAGATGTACACTATGGTGTACACTTTAGTTTACACTTTGCCATGTGACATTACTCTGTTGGAATGTTTAAATTTCAAATAGATTTCCCATCCAATTGACACTTGACAACAATGCAAGTGTCAAACCACGTGTCAAAAATCAGTTTACAAATAGTAGTGTTCAATCGGAATAGACCTAACTACACGTACACTATAGTGTACACTTTAGTTTACACTTTGCCACGTGACTTTACCATGTTAGACAGCATTAATTTTGAATAGTTTTCCCATCCATTTGACACTTCACAACAATGCAAGTATTAAACAACGTGTCAAAAATCGGTGTACAAATAGCAAACTTCAATCGGTAAGAAACTTGCTACATGTACACTATGGTGTACACTTTAGTTTACAATTTGCCACATGACATTGCCCTGTTGGACTGTTTAAATTTGGAACAGCTTTCCCATCCAATTGACACTAGACAACAATGCAAGTGTCAAACAACGTGTCCAAAATCTGGGTACAAATAGCAAAAGTCAATCGGCTAGGACCTTGTTACATTACGCTTTGGTATGTACTTTAGTTTACACTTTGCCACGTGACATTACCCTCTTGAACAGTTTAAATTTTAAACAATATTCCCATCCAATTGACACTTAACAACAATGCAAGTATCAAACAACATGTTAAAAATCAGTGTACAAATAGCAAAGTTCACTTTGTATGAACCATGCTACATGTAAACTATGGTGTACACTTTAGTTTACACTTTGCCACGTGACATTACCCTGCTGGTAGTTTAAATTTTAAATACTTTTCCCATCCAATTGACACTTGACAATAATACAAGTGTCAAACAACGTGTCAAAAATCAGTGTACAAATAGCAAACTTCAATCGATATGAACCTTGCTACATTTATGCTTTTGGTGTACACTTCAGTTTACACCTTGCCACGTGACATTATCGTGTTGGACAGTTTAAATTTCAAACAGTTTTTCTATCCAATTGACACTGGACAACAATGCAAGTGTTATACAATGTATCAAAAATTGGTGTACAAATAGCAAAGTTCAATCGGTAAAGACATTGCTACATGTACACTCTGGTGTACACTTTAGTTTACACTTTGCCAAGTGACATTGCCCTGTTGTACTATTTAAATTTCAAATAACTTTCCCATCCAATTAACACTTGACAACAATGCAAGTGTCAAACAACGTGCCATAAATCAATGTACAAATAGCAAAGTTCAATCGGTAAGAACCTTGCTATATGTACACTATGGTGTACACTTTAGTTTGAACTATGCCATGTGACATTACCCTGTTAGACTTCTTAAATTTCAAACAGATTTCCCATCCAATTGACACTTGACAACAATGCAAATGTCAAACCACGTGTCAAAAATCAGTTTACAAATAGCAATGTTCAATAGGAAAGGACCTAGCTACATGTACGCTATAGTGTACACTTTGCCACATGACTTTACCCTATTAGACAGTATAAATTTTGAACAGTCTTCCCATCCATTTGAAACTTGACAACAGTCCAAGTGTCAGACAGCATGTCAAAAATCGAGGTACAAATAGCAAAGTTCAATCGGTAAGAACCTTACTACATGTACACTATGGTGTACACTTTAGTTTACACTTTGGCATGTGACATTACCTTGTTGGATTGTTTAAATTTCAAACAGGTTTTCCATCTAATTTACACTAGACAACAATGTAAGTGTCATACAATGTGTCCAAAATCTGTGTACAAATAGCAAAGTTCAATCGACAAGGACCTTGCTACATTACGCTACGGTGTACACTTTAGTTTACACTTTGCCATACGACATTACCCACTTGGACATTTTAAATTTCAAACAATTTTCACATCCAATTGACACTTGACAACAATGCAAGTGTCAAACAACATGTCAAAAATCAGTGTACAAATAGGAAAGTTCACGCTGTATAAACCATGCTACATGTACACTATGGTGTATACTTTAGTTTATACTTTGCCAGTTGACATTACGCTGCTGGCAGTTTAAATTTCAAACAGTTTTCCCATCCAATTGGAACTTAACAAAAATGCAAGTGTCAAACAACGTGTCAAAAATCAGTGTACAAATAGCAAAGTTCAATCGGTAAGAAACTTACTACATGTACGCTATCGTGTACACTTTAGTTCACAGTTTACCACGTGACATTATCCTGTTGGATGGTTTAAATGTCAAATAGTTTCTCCATCCAATTGAAAGTTGACAACAATGCAAGTGTCAAACAAAGTGTCAAAAATCAGTTTACAAATAGCAAAGTTCAATCGGTAAGGTCCTTGCTACATGTACACTATGGTGTACACTTTAGTTTACACTTTGCCACTTGACATTACCCTGTTGACAGTTTAAATTTCAAACAATTTTCCCATCCAATCGGCACTTGACAAAAGTGCCAGTGTCAAACAACGTGTTAAAAACCAGTGTACAAATAGCAAAGTTCAATCGGTAAGAACCTTGCTACATGTACGCTATGGTGTGCACTTTAGTTCACACTTTACCACGTGACATTATCCTGTTGGACAGTTTAAATTTGAAATAGTTTCTCCATCCAATTGACACTTGACAACAATGTAAGTGTCAAACAATGTGTCAAGAATCGATGTACAAATAGCGAAGTTCAATCTGTAAAGACCTTGCTACATGTACACTATGGTGTACACTTTAATTTACACTTTGGCACGTGACATTACCCCATTAAAAAGTATAAATTTCAAATAGTTTTCCCATCCAATTGACACTTGTCAAAAATCAGTGTAGAAATAGCAATGTCCAAACGGTAAGGGCCTATCTACATTTTCACTATGGTGTACACTTTAATTTACACTTTGCCACGTGACTTTACCCTGTTAGAAGTATGAATTTCAAATAGTTTTCCCATCCAATTGACACTTAACAACAATGCAAGTGTCAAACAACGTGTCAAAAATTAGGGCACAAACAGCAAATTCAATCAGTAAGAACCTTGCTACATGTGCACTATCGTGTACACTTTAGTTTATACTTAACCACGTGACAATACCTGTTGTACAGTCTGAATTTCAACCAATTTTCTCATCCAATAGGCACTTGACAACACTGCAAGTGTCAAACACTGTATCAAAAATCGGTGCACAAATAGCAATGTTCAATCGGTAAGAACCTTGCTACATGTACACTATGGTGTACATATTCGTTTATACTTTGCCACGTGACGTTATCCTATTTGACAGTTTAAAACTCCAACAGTTTTCCCATCCAATTGACACTAGACAACAATGCAAGTGTCAAACAACGTGTCCAAAATCTGGGTACAAATAGCAAAATTCAATCGGCAAGGACCTTGCTACATTATGCTATGGTATACACTTTAGTTTACACTTTGCCACGTGACATTACCCTCTTGGATAGTTTAAATTTCAAACAATATTCCCATCCAATTGACACTTGACAACAATGCAAGTGTCAAACAACATGTTAAAAATCAGTGTACAAATAGCAAAGTTCACTTTGTATGAACCATGCTACATGTAAACTATGGTGTACACTTTAGTTCATACTTTGCCACGTGACATTACCCCGCTGGTAGTTTAAATTTCAAAGACTTTTCCCATCCAATTGACACTTGACAATAATGCAAGTGTCAAACAACGTGTCAAAAATTAGTGTATAAATAGCAAAGTTCAATCGATAAGAACCTTGCTACATTTACGCTTTGGTGTACACTTCAGTTTACACCTTGCCAGGTAACATTATCCTGTTGGACAGTTTAAATTTCAAACAGTTTTTCTATCCAATTAACACTTGACAACAATGCAAGTGTCAAACAACGTATCAAAAATCGGTGTACAAATAGCAAAGTTCAATCGGTAAGGACATTGCTACAAGTACACTATGGTGTACGCTTTAGTTTACACTTTGCCAAGTGACATTTCCCTGTTGTACCGTTTAAATTTCAAATAATTTTCCCATCCAATTGACACTTGACAACAATGGAAGTTTCAAACAACGTGCCAAAAATCAATGTACAAAAAGCAAAGTTCAATCGGTAAGAACCTTGCTACCTGTACACTACGGTGTACACTTTAGTTTAAACTATGCCACGTGACATTAACCTGTTGGACTGCTTAAATTTCAAACAGATTTCCCATCCAATTGACACTTGATAACAATGCAAGTGTCAAACCACGTGTCAAAAATCAGTTTACAAATAGCAATGTTCAATCGGAAAGGACCTAGCTACATGTACGCTATAGTGTATACTTTAATTTACACTTTGCCACGTAACTTTACCCTATTAGACGGTATAAATTTCGAACAGTCTTCCCATCCATTTGACGCTTGACAACAGTGCAAGTGTTAGACAACGTGTTAAAAATTGGGGTACAAATAGCAAAGTACAATTGGTAAGAACCTTACTACATGTACACTATGGTGTCCACTTTAGTTTACACTTTGGCACGTGACATTACCCGGTTGGATTGTTTAAATTTCAAACAGGTTTTCCATCTAATTTACATTAGACAACAATACAAGTGTCATACAATGTGTCCAAAATCTGTGTACAAATAGCAAAGCTCAATCGTCAAGGACCTTGCTACATTACGCTATGGTGTACACTTTAGTTTACATTTTGCCACGCGACATTACCCACTTGGACAGTTTTAATTTGAAACATTTTTCACGTCCAATTGACACTTGACAACAATGCAAGTGTCAAACAACATGTCAAAATCAGTGTACAAATAGGAAAGTTCACTCTGTATGAACCATGCTACATGTACACTATGGTATATACTTTAGTTTATACTTTGCCAGTTGACATTACGCTGCTGGCAGTTTAAATTTCAAATAGTTTTCCCATCCAATTGGAACTAAAAAAAATGCAAGTGTCAAACAACGTGTCAAAAATCAGTGTACAAGTAGCAAAGTTCAATCGGTAAGAAATTTACTACATGTACGCTTTCATGTACACTTTAGTTCACACTTTGCCACGTGACATTATCCTGCTAGACAGTTTAAATGTCCAATAGTTTCTCCATCCAATTGAAAGTTGACAACAATGCAAGTGTGAAATAAAGTGTCAAAAATCAGTGTACAAATAGCAAAGTTCAATCGTCAAGGTCCTTGCTACATGTACACTATGGTGTACACTTTATTTTACACTTTGCCACTTGACATTACCCTGCTGGCAGTTTAAATTTCAAACAATTTTCCCATCCAATTGGCACTTGACAAAAATGCCAGTGTCAAACAACGTGTCAAAAATTAGTGTACAAATAGCAAAGTTCAATCGGTAAGAACCTTGCTACATGTACGCTATGGTGTACACTTTAGTTCACACTTTACCACATGACATTATCCTGTTAGATAGTTTAAATTTGAAACAGTTTCTCCATCCAATTAACACTTGACAACAATGTAAGTGTCAAACAACGTGTCAAGAATCGATGTACAAATAGCGAAGTTCAATCGGTAAAGACCTTGGTACATGTATACTATCGTGTACACTTTAATTTGCACTTTGGCATGTGATATTACCCCGTTAGGAAGTATAAATTTCAAATAGTTTTCCCATCCAATTGACACTTGACAACAAGTATACTATCGTGTACACTTTAATTTGCACTTTGGCATGTGACATTACCCCGTTAGGAAGTATAAATTTCAAATAGTTTTCCCATCCAATTGACACTTGACAACAATGCAAGTGTCAAACAACGTGTCAAAAATAAGTGTAGAAATAGCAATGTACAATCGGTAAGGGCCTAGCAACATTTTCACTACGGTGTACACTTTAATTTACACTTTGCCACGTGACTTTACCCTGTTAGAAAGTATAAATTTCGAATAGTTTTCCCATCCAATTGACACTTAACAACAATGCAAGTGTCAAACAACATGTCAAAAATTAGTGCACAGATAGCAAATTCAATCGGTAAGAACCTTGCTACATGTGCACTATCGTGTACACTTTAGTTTACACTTAACCAAGTGACAATACCCTGTTGTACAGTCTGAATTTCAACCAATTTTCCCATCCAATAGGCACTTGACAACACTGCAAGTATCAAACACTGTGTCAAAAATCAGTGCACAAATAGCAATGTTCAATCGGTAAGAACCTTGCTACATACGTGACATTATCCTATTGGACAGTTTAAAACTCCAACAGTTTTCCCATCCAATTGACACTTGACAACAATGCAAGTGTCAAACAACGTGTCCAAAATTAGTGTACAAATAGCAAAATTCAATCGGTAAAAACCTTGCTACATGTACACTATGGTGTGCACTTTTGTTTACACTTTGCCACATGACATTACCCTATTTGACAGTTTAAATTTCAAAAATTTTTTCCATCCCATTGACACTTGACGATAGTGCAAGTGTCAAACAACGTGTCAAAAATTAGTGTACAAATAGAACAGTTCGATCGGTAAGAACCTTGCTACACATGCACTATAGTGTACATCTTAGTTCACACTTTACCACGTTACATTACACTATTGGACGGTTTAAATTTCAAATAGTTTTCCCATCCAATTGACACTTGACAACAATGCGAGTGTCAAACAACATGTCAAAAATCAGTGTAAAAATAGCGAAGGTCAATCGGCAAGAATCTTGCTACATGTACACTGTAGTGTACTTTTTAGTATACTCTTTGCCATGTGACTTTCCACTGGTGGACAGTTTAAATTTCAAACAGTTTTCCCCTATAATTGACACGACAATGTAAGTGTCGAACAACGTGTCAAAAATCGGTGTGAAAATAGCAAAGTTCAATCGGTAAGGACCTTGCTACATGTACACTATGGTGTACACTTTAGTTTACACTTTACCACGTGACATTACCCTATTGGAATGTTTAAATTTCAAATAGATTTCTCGTCCAATTGACACTTGACAACAATGCAAGTGTTAAACCACATGTCAAAAATCAGTTTACAAATAGCAATGTTCAATCGGAAAGGACCTAGCTACATGTACACGATAGTGTACACTTTAGTTTACACATTGCCACTTGACTTTACCCTATTAGAAAGTATAAATTTTGAATAGTTTTCCCATCCATTTGACACTTGACAACAATGCAAGTGTCAAATAATGTGTCAAAAATAGGTGTACAAATAGCAAAGTTCAATCGGAAAGAACCTTGCTACATGTACACTATGGTGTGTACTTTAGTTTACACATTGCCAAGTGACATTACCCTATTGGACAGTTTAAATTTCAAACTGGTTTCCAATCCAATTGACACTAGACAACAATGCAAGTGTCAAACAACGTATCCAAAATCTGTGTATAAATAGCAAAGTTCAATCAGCGAGGACCTTTTTACAATACGCTATGGTGTACACTTTAGTTTACACTTTGCCACGTGACATTTCCCTCTTGGACCATTTAAATTTCAAAGAGTTTTTCCATCCAATTGACACCTGACAACAATGCAAGTGTCAAACATCATGTCAAAAATTAGTGTACAAATCGCAAAGTTCACTCTGTATGAACCATGCTACAGGTACGCTATGGTGTACACTTTAGTTTACACTTTTCCACGTGACATTACCCTGCTGGCAGTTTAAATTTCAAACAATTTTCCCAACCAATTGACACATGAAAACAATGTAAGTGTCAAACAATGTCTCATAAATCAGTGTACAAATAACAAAGTTCAATCGGTAGGAACCTTGCTACAAGCACACTATAGTGTACGCACTTTAGTTTACACTTTGTCACCTGACATTACCCTACTGGATAGTTTAAATTTCAACAAGTTTTTCTAACCAATTGAAACTTTACAACAATGTAGGTGTCGAACAAAGTGGAAAAAAGTGGTGTACAAATAGCAAAGTTCAATCGGTAAGAACCTTGCTACATGTACGCTATGGTGTACACTTTAGTTCACACTTTGCCATGTGACATTATCCTGTTGGGTAGTTTAAATTTCAAATAGTTTTTCCATCCAATTGAACTTGACAACAATGCAAGTGTAAAACAACGTGTCAAAAATCGGTGTACAAAAAGCAAAGTTCAATCGGTAAGGACCTTGCTACATGTACACTATGGTGTATACTTTAGTTTGTACTTTGTCACGTGACATTACCTCGTTAGACAGTATAAATTTGAAACAATTTTCCCATCCATTTGACACTTGACAACAATGCAAGTGTCAAACAATGTGTCAAAAATTAGTGTACAAATAGCGAAGTTCAATTAGTAAGAACCTTGCTACATGTACACTATGGTGTACACTTTGGTTTACCCTTTGCCACGTGACATTACCTTGTTCGACAATTTAAATTTCAAACAGCTTTCCCTTCCAATTGACACTTGACAACAATGCAAGTGTCAAACAACGTGTCAAAAATAGGCGTACAAATAGCAAAGTTCAATCGGTAAGGACCTTGCTACATGTTTACTATGATATACACTTTAGTTTACACTTTGCCACGTGACATTACCCTGTTGAAATGCTTAAATTTCAAACAAATTCCCATCCAATTGACACTTGACAACAATGCAAGTGTCAAACCACGTGTCAAAAATCAATTTACAAATAGCAATGTTCAATCAGATAGGATCTAGCTACATGTAGACTATTGTGTACACTTTAGTTTACACTTTGCCACATGACTTTTCCCTGTTAGATAGTATAAATTTCGAACATTTTTTCCATCCATTTGACACTTGACAACAATGCATGTGTGAAACAACGTGTCAAAAATCAATGTACAAACAAGAAAGTTAAATCGGTAAGAACCTTGCTACATGTACACTATGGTGTACATTTTAGTTTACACTTTACCACGTGACATTACCCTGTTGGACAGTTTAAATTTCAAACAGGTTTTCGATCCAATTAACACTAAACAACAATGCAAGTGTCAAACAACGTGTCCAAAATCTGTGGACAAATAGCAAAGTTCAATCAGCAAGGACTTTGCTACATTACGCTATGGTGTACACTTTAATTTACACTTTGCCACGTGATATTACCCTCTTGGACAGTTTAAATTTCAAATAGTTTTCCCATCCAATTGACACTTGACAACAATGCAAGTGTTAAACAACATGTTAAAAATCAGTGTACACATAGAAAAACTCACACTGTATGAACCATGCTACATGTACACTATGGTGTACAGTTTAGTTTACACTTTTTCACGTGACATTACCCTTCGGGCAGTCTAAATTTCAAATAGTTTTCCCATCCAATTGACACTTGACAATATTGCAAGTGTCAAACAACGTGTCAAAAATCAGTGTACAAATAACAAAGTTCAATCGGTAAGAACCTTGCTACATGTACGCTATGGAATACACTTCAATTTACACTTTGCCACGTGACATTATCCTATTGGACAGTTTAAATTTCAAATAGTTTTCCCATCCAATTGACACTTGACAATAATGCAAGTGTCAAACAACGTGTCAAAAATGGATGTACAAATAGCAAAGTTCAATCGATAAGAACCTTGCTACATATACACTATGGTTTACACTCTAGTTTACACTTTGCCAAGTGACATTACCTTGTTGCACTATTTAAATTTCACATAGTTTTCCCATTCAAATCACACTTGACAACAATGCAAGTGTCAAATAGCATGCCAAAAATCAGTGTACAAATAGGAAAGTTCAATCGGTAAGAATCTTAATACATGTACACATGGTGTACACTTCAGTTTACACTTTGCCACGTGACATTATCCTGTTGGACAGCTTAAATTTCAAACAGTTTTCCCGTCAAACTGACACTTGACAACGATGCAAGTGTCAAACAATGTGTCAAAAATCGGTACACAAATAGCAAAGTTCAATTGGTAAGGACCTTGCTACATGTACACTATGGTTTACACTTTAGTTTACACTTTGCCACATGACATTACCCTATTGGAATGTTTAAATTTCAAACAGATTTCCCATACAATTGACACTTGACAACAATGCAAGTGTCAAACAACGTGTCAAACATCTATGTACAAATAGCAATGTTCAATCGGTAAGGACCTAGCTATATGTACACTATGGTGTACACTTTAGTTTACACTTTCCCACGTGACATTACCCTATTAGATAGTATAAATTTTGAACAGTTTTCCCATCCAATTGACACCTGACAACAATGCAAGTGTCAAATAACGTGTCAAAAATTGGTGTAAAAATAGCAAAGTTCAATCGGTAAGAACCTTGCTACATATACACTATGATGTACACTTTAGTTTACACTTTGCCACGTGACATTACCTGATTTGACAGTTCAAATTTAAAATAGTTTTTCCATCCAATTGACACTTGACCAAAATGCAAGTGTCAAACAACGTGTCAAAAATCAGTGTACAAATAGCAAAGTTCAGTCGGTAAGAACCTTGCTACATGTACCCTATGGTGTACACATTAGTTCACACTTTGCCTCGTGACATTATTATGTTGGACGGTCTAAATTTCAAACAGTTTTCCCATCCAATTGACACTTGACAACAATGCAAGTGTCAAACAACGTGTCAAAAATCTGTGTACAAATAGCAATGTTCAATCGGTAAGGACCCAGCTATATGTACACTATGGTGTACACTTTAGTTTACACTTTGCCACGTGACATTACCCTATTAGATAGTATAACTTTCAAACACCTTTCCCATCCAATTGACATTTGACAACAATGCAAGTGTTAAATAATGTGTCAAAAATTAATGTAAAAATAGCAAAGTTCAATCGGTAAGAACCTTGCTACATGTACACTATGGTGTACACTTTTGTTTACACTCTGCCACGTGAAATTACCCTGTTGGACAGTTTAAATTTCA
Source organism: Olea europaea var. sylvestris (assembly GCF_002742605.1). NCBI lineage: Eukaryota > Viridiplantae > Streptophyta > Magnoliopsida > Lamiales > Oleaceae > Olea > Olea europaea. Next base: position 17,805 of record NW_019259048.1, read on the forward strand.
AATAGTTTTTTTTATACGAACCCCATAGCAATGGAAACTATGAAACCTACAACGAGATTAATGCGGAACCCAAGAACGCCAATACAAACCCGATTTTGGATTTTAAACCCCAATAATTGAACCAAAAAAACCCTAGATTAGCGAAGAACCTAAAATCCCTTAATTACAATTAAAAGAACCCACAATCCGATTGTTTAGAACGTCACAAGAAATTGAATCTTGATAAGTTCTAAGATTGTTCAAGAAGAACAAGAAATTGAAAGAACAAATTCTCTCTCTATAATATTATTCAAGCAAAACTCAAAAGTCCTTACAATGAAAAGTATTCTCCTATTTATATTAATGAGTAAAAACATCCAAAACCCATCAAATTATGGTAATAATTTGATTTCATAAGAATTCTATTGAAACTAGGAAATTCGGCCAAAATTGGAAAATTCGCCACATTTTTGGCTTCTGCGGCCGCATGGTGTGTTTCTATGCAATCGCATGGTTCAACAAGAAATGTCATATTGATTTTCGGTATGCCACCATGCTATCGCATGGTGTTTTGCCTGTGCGACCGCGCAGGCTTGTTTTCAGCATCCGATTTCGTCGCTTGATAACAAATTGATCCAAGTTGATTTGGCCTTTGACCCGAACATGAAATTTGCTCCATTTTGAGTCCCGAACATGGTTCCACTAATGGTTTCTTGAACGAGCAATCCCATCACTTGTTTTACTTACTTTGCCCTTAATCGCGTCATTGGTCTGCCATCGACTATCAATGGGTCTCGTCTCGCACTTGCCTTCGTCGGGCTCGACTCCTGGATCATATCATCCCCTCCCTCTTCAAAAGGATTTGTCCTGGAATCTAAACCTGCATCAAACAAAGAGAGATCAGATACATTAAAAGTAGCTGAAATATTATCTCACTAGGTAAATCCACTTTGTATGCATTGTCATTGATCCTCTCGATGATTTGAAACGGTCCATCGCCTCGTGGTTGCAATTTTGACTTCCTCTGTTCTGGAAAACGCTCTTTTCTGAAATGCACCCAGACCCAATCTCCAGGCTCAAATGTAACGCGTCTTCTTCCTTTATTTGCTTTTGATGCAATCAGATTTCCTTTCTCTTCGATCTGCATCCTGACCTTTTCATGGAGTGTTTTCACCATCTCGACTTTTCGTTTCCCATCCAAGCTACCTCATTCATGCACAGGTAAAGGCATTAAATCTATAGGTGTTAGTGGATTAAAACCATAAACAATTTCAAAAGGAGAAAACGAAGTAGTAGAATGTGTAGCTCGATTAAATGCAAACTCTATAAACGGTAAACACTCTTCCCATGATTTCAGATTTTTACTGATCACTGTCCTAAGTAGTTGAGTCATAGTTCGATTAACTACCTCAGTTTGTCCATCTATTTGTGGGTGACAAGTTGTAGAAAATAATAACTTAGTTCCTAACTTACTCCACAGAACATGCCAAAAATGACTCAAAAACTTCACGTCCCTATCAGACACTATACTTTTAGGTACTCCATGTAAACGTACTATTTTCCTAAAGATTAAGTCTGCAATATTAGTAGCATCGTCAGTTTTATGACATGGTATGAAGTGCGTCATCTTACCAAACCTATCGACCACTACAAATATTGAATCCCGACCCCTTTTTGTCCTAGGCAAACCTAACACAAAGTCCATAGATATATCTACCCAAGGTTCACTAGGTACAGGCAAAGGAGTATACAAACCATGGGGCTGAACCTTAGACTTAGCCTTTTTACAAGTTATGCACTTTCCACATATTTGTTCTACGTCATGTCGCATTTTAGGCCAATAAAAATGTTCTCCTAACATGTCTAAAGTCTTTTGAACCCCAAAGTGTCCCATTAAACCACCCCCATGTGCTTCCCTTACCAATAATTCATGCAAAGAACAATTAGGAATGCACAACTTATCTTCCCTAAAAAAATATCCTTCATGCCTATAGAATTTATCAAATGCACCTTTGTCACATGAAGCATAAATACTAGAAAATCACAATCAGATTTATACATGCCCTTAATATGTTCGAAACCAAGTAATTTAGTACTTAATGAATTTAAAAGCACGTACCTTCGAGACAACGCATCAGCAACTATATTTTCGTTACCTTGTTTGTACTTGATGACATAGGGAAATGTCTCGATAAACTCCATCCATCTCGCATGTCTTTTGTTCAACTCACCTTGGCCTCGCAAATGCTTTAAAGATTCATGATCGGTGTGTATCACGAATTCCTTTGGCCATAAGTAGTGCTGTCAAGTCTCCAATGCTCGAACAAATGAATACAGCTCCTTGTCATATGTCGGATAATTCAATACTGCCCCACTCAACTTTTTGCTAAAGCAAGCAACATGTCTCCTTTCCTGCATTAACACTGCTCCTATACCTATTCCTGATGTACCACACTCAACCTCGAATGTTTTATCAAAATTTGGTAATGCCAAAACAGGTGCTTTACATAGCTTATCCTTAATTATGTTAAATGCAATTTCTTGAGATTCTCTCCAATGGAAACCTACACTCTTCTTTACTATTTCAATCAACGGTGTGGTGATGGTGCTAAAATCTCTTACAAATCGCCTATAAAAACTAGCCAATCCATGAAAACTCCTAACTTCAGTTATAGTCTTAGGTGTTGGCCATTCTTTTATAGCTTTCATCTTTTCTTCATCGACTTCCACCCCGTTAGCACTAACCACAAATCCTAGGAAAACAACTCTATCCATGCAAAATGTGCACATTTTGAAATTAGCATACAGTTGTTCCTTTCGTAACACAACAAGCACACAATTTAAATGTTCTGAATGCTCATCTAGGCTTTTGCTATAGATTAAGATGTCATCAAAATAAACTACAACAAATTTTCCAATAAAAGCACGCAAAACATGGTCCATTAAATGTATAAAAGTGCTCGGTGTATTAGTGAGTCCAAATGGCATAACTAACCACTCATACAATCCATACTTAGTCTTAAATGTCGTTTTCCATTCATCACCCTCCCGCATGGGAATTTGATGATACCCACTCTTAAGATCAATCTTACTAAAAATGCAAGCACCATGCAACTCATCAAGCATATCATCTAGCCTAGGTATTGGGTGACGATACTTTACAGTGATATTGTTGATAGCTCGGCAATCTACGCACATTCTCCAAGTTCCGTCCTTCTTAGGCACCAGCAAAATAGGTACAACACATGGACTCATGCTCTCCCTGACATAACCTTTGCTCATCAACTCCTCCACTTGCTTTTGAAGCTCCTTCGTCTTCTCGGGATTGCTTCGGTAAGCTGGTCGATTCGGTATGACAGCTCCGGGTACAAAGTCAATCTGGTGCTCGATGCCTCTGATTGGTGCCAATCCACTTGGCATCTCCTCAGGAAACACATCATTGAACTCCTGTAATAAAGACTTAACCAAACTAGGGAGGGATGTGTTAGAATCCTCAAAATTGAGAAGGGACTCCTTGTAAACTAACAATATCATTTGCCGATTATCGCTCATAGCCTTTTTCAACTCACTCTCTTTTGTATAGAAGTTGACCGTTGGCTTTTCTCTCCGCTCAGCTGACTCTTTTTCTCTCCTCTCAACCGACTCCTTTTCTCTCCGCTCATGTGGCTTCTCTCTCTTTTCTCCACTCTCAGCCACCTCACTATTTTCTCTCTTATTGATGATTTCACTATTGCCTCTCTTTTTTCCAGACTCTCTTATTCTCTCGTCTTCCTCACTTTCAACTTGATTTGATCTCCATACACTTGTGCCGGTGTTAATGGCGAAAGAGTAATAGTTTTCCCATCCTTGACAAAGCTATAACGATTCCTATATCCATCATGTATAACCCATCTATCATATGCCATGGTCTTCCTAACAAGATATGACCCACATGTATAGGCACCACATCACATACTACTTTGTCACTATAACTTCCAATTGAGAAATTAATTAAAACTCTTCTATTCACCCTAACTTCCCCACTTTCATTCAACCATTGCAACTTATAAGGCGTAGGGTGTCTTAACAATGCTAGTCCTAATTTCTCAACTAAAGTTGTGCTAGCTACATTCGTGCAACTCCCACCATCAATAATCATACTACATACCTTATCGTTGACATAACAATGTGTGTTGAATATATTTTCTCGCTGCTGCTTCGAATCATCCACTTTGACTTGAGTGTTAAGAGCTCTTCTTGACACCAACGATTCCCCGATAGCAAACTCCAATTTTTCTTCTTCTTCAACGTCCTCCAATGTAGGCATGTCCTCAAACTCTCCTTCACTTTCACTCACCACCTCTCCATTATCCAACAACACCATTACCCGTTTATTTGGGCATTGAGAAGCAATGTGCCCTGACTCCAAGCATCTGAAACACTTGATGTCTCAATTCCTTGATGGTTGTGAATCTGTTTTGGGTGTTGTTTTGCTAGCACTTTCTTCTTTCCCTTTCTGCCACTCATTCCTACCTTTAGGTACAACTTTATCACCTTTGTTATTATTGTTGTTGTTCCACCCTGGCTTCCAATATGGATTTACGCTCGAAGTTCCTAACGGCTGCCTAGCTGCGCCTTTCCTCTTCAGTTGTCTCTCTACCTTCTAGCCACATGCAACATATCTTCCAACTCCACATAATGTTGCAACTCCACTACATTGGCAATTTCCCTATTCAACCCATTCAAGAATTGTGCCATGGTAGCCTCCCAATCCTCCACCACATTGGCCCTAATCATGAGTATTTCCATCTCCTTATGATAGTCCTCTACACTTTTCGACCCTTGATATAGACCTTGCAGTTTTTGATGGATCTCTCGGTAATAGTGGCTAGGAACAAACCTCTTTCTCATCAATGACTTCAATTCATCCCAAGTACTGATTGGTCTTTCCCCACTCCTATGTTGTGAAGTAATCACTTGATCCCACCATCAAATTGCATAGTCACTAAACTCCAAAACTGCTAACTTCACCTTTTTAACCTCCGAGTAGTTATAACACTTTCAGATCATTTCAACCTTCCTTTCCCACTCCAGGTATGCCTCGGGATCACTCCTTCCTTTGAATGAAGGAACTGTCATTTTTATATTTTCCAAGTTTCCATCCAACTCCTCCCCGCGATCATTCTGACCCCGTCTGTCGAACCTATCACCGCTATTCCTCATCCTTCCCATCTCAACACCATGAAATTCATCTTCGCACATGTCACTCCCATATCCATACTCCTCTTGCCTTTCCTTCCTAGGCTCCCATCTATCCGATCCTCTGGCATTGGATACATCCACTCGATGCCCCCAACTAAGATTAGCCACCGATGTATCTAATCTATTCATCTAAGCCGCCTACTTCTCCAACCTATCTCTCACATCTCCAAACGCCCTCTCAAACCTTTGTACCAAATCCTTCGATGCATTGTTATTATTACCTTGTCGACTTGAGTTTGATTCTGCCCTTTCTGACATCCTAACACTCAAAATTTTATTTTACTGCCTCACCAAAAGTAACTCGAAAACACACAAGGGCTTTTACTCTCTATTAAGCTCACCTCTCTGCCTTTTACCACATTCAAACAGTTTTCCCATCCAATAGACATTTGACAACAATGCAAGTGTCAAACAACATAACAAAAATCGATGTATAAATAGCAAAGTTCAATCTGTAAGGACATTGCTACATGTACACTATGGTGTACACTTTAGTTTATACTTTACCACGTGATATTACCTCGTTAGACAGTATAAATTTCAAATAGTTTTCCCATCCAATTGACACTTGACAACAATGCAAGTGTCAAACAACGTGCCAAAAATTAGTGTACAAATAGCAAACTTCAATCATTAAGAACCTTGCTACATGTACACTTTACTTTACCCTATGCGACGTGACATTACCCTGTTAGACAGCTTAAATTTCAAACAGCTTTCCTATCCAGTTGACAATTGACAACAATTCAAGTGTGAAACCATGTTTCAAAAATCTGTGTACAAATAGCAATGTTTAATTGGTAAGGACCTAGCTACATTTTTCCTACGGTGTACACTTTAATTTACACATTGCCACGTGACTTTGCCATGTTAGACAGTATAAATTTCGAACAGTTTTCCCATCCAATTGACACTTGACAACAATGCAAGTGTCAAACAACAGTCCAAAATCTGTGTACATATAGCAAAGTTCAATTGGTAAGGACCTTGCTACATTACGCTATGGTGTACACATTGGTTTACACTTCGCCAAGTGATATTACCCTCTTGGACAGTTTAAATTTCAAGCAATTTTCCCATCTAATTGACAATTGACAACAATGCAAGTGTCAAACAACGTGTCAAAAATTAATGTACAAATAACAAAGTTCGGTCGATAAGAACCTTGCTATATGTACACTATGGTATACACTTTAGTTTACACTTTGCCACGTGAAATTACCCTATTAGACAGTTTAAATTTCAAACAGTTGTCCCATCCAATTGAAACTTAACAGCAATGCAAGTGTCAAGCAACGTGTCGAAAATCTGTGTATAAATAGCAAAGCTACATCGGTGAGAAACTTGCTACATGTATAGTATGGTGTACACTTCAATTTACACTTTGCCACGTGACATTACCCTATTGGATAGTTTAAATTTCAAACAGTTTTCTCATCCAATTGACACTTGACAGCAATGCAAGTGTTAAAGAACGTGTCAAAAATCGGTGTACAAATATCAAAGTTCAATCGTTAAGGACCTTGCTATGTGTACACTATGGTGTACACTTTAGTTTACACTTTGCCACGTGACATTACCCTATTGGACAATTTAAATTTCAAACAATTTTCCCATCAAATCGACACTTGACAACAATGCAAGTGTCAAACAACGTGTCAAAAATTGGAGCGCAAATAGCAAAGTTCAATCGGTAAGGACCTTACTACATGTACAGTATGGTGTATACTTTAGTTTACACTTTTCCACATGACATTACCCAGCTGGAATGTTTAAATTTCAAATAGATTTCCCATCCAGTTGACACTTGACAACAACGCAAGGGTCAAAAAACATGTCAAAAATCAGTGTACAAATAGTAAAGTTCACTCTGTATGAACCATGCTACACGTACACTATGGTGTACACTTTAGTTTACACATTGCCACGTGACATTACCATGCTAGTAGTTTAAATTTCAAACAGTTTTCCCATCCAATTGACTCTTGATAACAATGCAAGTGTCAAACAACGTGTCAAAAATCAGTGTACAAATAGCAAAGTTCAATCGGTAAGAACATTGTAACATGTACGCTATGGTGTACGCTTTAGTTCACACTTTGCCACGTGACATTGTCCTGTTGGACAGTTTAAATTTCAAACCATTTTGTCACCCAATTGACACTTGACAACAATGCAAGTGTCAAACAACGTGCAAATATCGATGTACAAATAGTAAAGTTCAATCGGTAAGGACTATGCTACATGTACATTATCGTGTACACTTTAGTTTGTACTTTGCCACATGGCATTACCTCGTTAGACAGTATAAATTTCAAATAGTTTTTCCATCCAATTGACACTTGACAACAACGCAAGTGTCAAATATCGTGTCAAAAATCAGTGCACAAATAGCAATGTTCAATCAGTAAGGACCTAGCTACATTTTTACTACGGTGTACACATTAATTTGCACTTTGCCATGTGACTTTACCTCGTTAGACAGTGTAAATTTCGAACAGTTTTTCCATCCAATTGATACTTGACAATAATTTTAGTGTCAAACAACCAGTCAAAAATCGGTGTACAAATAGTAAATTTCAATTGGTAAGAACTTTATTATATGTGCACTATGGTGTACACCTTAGTTTACACTTTGCCACGTGACATTACCATGTTGGACAGTTTAAGTTTCAAATAGGTTTCCCATCCAATGGACACTTTACAACAATGCAAGCGTCAAGCAACGTGTCAAAAATTAGGGTACAAATAGCAAAGTTCAATTGGTAAGGACCTCCCTATACGCACACTAGGGTGCACACTTTAGTTTACGCTTTTCCATGTGACATTACCCTGTTGGACAGTTTTAATTTCAAATGGTTTTCCCATCCTTGACAACAATGCAAGTGTCAGACAACGTGTCAAAAATCAGTGCACAAATAGCAAATTCAATCGGTAAGAACCTTGCTACATGTAAACTATGGTGTACACTTTAGTTTACACTTAGCCACGTGACAATACCCTGTTGTACAATCTGAACTTCAAACAGTTTTCCCATCCAATATACACTTGATAACAATTTAAGTGTCCCACAAAGTGTCCCAAATCGGTGTACAAATTGCAAAGTTCAATCTGTAAGAACCCTGTTACATGTACACTATGATGTACACATTTGTTTACACTTTGGCACGTGATATTACCCTTTTGGACAATTTAAATTTCAAATAGTTTTCCCATCCAATTAACACTTGACAATAATGTAAGTGTCAAACGACGTGTAAAAAAAAGTATACAAAAAGCAAAGTTCAATCGGTAAGAACCTTACTACATGTACCCTATGGAGTACACTTTAGTTTACACTCTGCGTCGTGACATTACCCTGTTGGATAGTCTAAATTTCAAGCAGACACTTATGAACAATACAAGTGTCAAATAACGTGTCAAAAATCAGTATACAAATACCAAAGTTCAATCGATAAGGACCTTGCTACATATACACTATGGTGTACACTTTAGTTTGCACTTTGCCACGTGACATTACCTCAGTTGACAATATAAATTTCAAATAATTTTTCCATCCAATTGACACTTGACAACAATGAAAGTGTTAAACATTACCTCAGTTGACAGTATAAATTTCAAACAGTTTTCCCATCCAATTAACACTTGCTACATGTGCACTATGGTGTACACTTTTGTTTACACTTTAGCACGTGACATTACCCTATTGGATAGTATAAATTTCAAACAGTTTTCCCATCCAATTGACACTTGACAACAATGCAAGTATCAAAAAACGTGTCAACAATTAGTGTACAAATAGCAAAGTTCAATCTATATGAACCATGCTGCATGTACACGATGGTGTACAATTTAGTTTGCACTTTACCACGTGACATTACCTTGCTAGGGAGTGTAAATTTCAAACAGTTGTTCTATCCAATTGACACTTGATAACAATGCAAGTGTCGAACAACCTATCGAAAATTAGTCTACAAATAGCAATGTTCGATCGGTAAGAACCTTGCTACATGTATACTATGGTGTACACTTTAGTTTACACTTTACCACGTGACATTACCCTATTGGACAGTTTTAATTTCAAACAGTTTTCACATCCAATCGAAACTTGACAACAATGCAACTGTCAAACAATGTGTAAAAAATCAGTGTACAAATAGCAATGTTCAATCAGTAAGGACCTAGCTACATTTTTACTACGGTGTACTCTTTAATTTACACTCTGCTTCGTGACATTGCCCTGTTGGATATTTTAAATTTCAAGCAATTTTTCTATACAATTGACACTCGTGATTAATGTAAGTGTCAAACAACGTGTCAAAAATCAGTGTACAAATACCAAAGTTCAATCGATAAGGACCTTGCTACATATACACTATGGTGTACACTTTAGTTTGTACTTTGCCATGTGACATTACCTCAGTTGACAGTATAAATTTCAAATAGTTTTTCCATCCAATTGACACTTGACAATAATGAAAATGTTAAACAATGTGTCAAAAATCAGGGTACAAATAGCAAAGTTCAATCGGAAAGAACCTTGCTACATGTACACTATAGTGTACACTTTAGTTTACCCTTTGCCACGTGACATTACTCTATTGGACATTTCAAATTTCAAACTGTTTTCCCATCCAATTGACACTTGACAACAATTCAAGTGTCAAACAATGTGTCAACAATCAGGGTACAAATAGCAAAGTTCAATCTGTATGAACCATGCTACATGTACATTATGGTGTACACTTTAGTTTACACTTTACCACGTGATATTACCCTGCTGGACTATTTAAATTTCAAGCAGTTATTCCATCCAATTGACACTTGATAACAATGCAAGTGTCAAACGATGTGTCAAAAATCAGTGTACAAATAACAAAGTTCAATCAGTAAGAACCTTGCTACATGTACACTATACTGTACACTTTAGTTTACCCTTTGTCACTGACATTACCCTGTTGGACAGTTCAAATTTCAAACAGTTTTCCCATCCAATTGACACTTGGCAACAGTGTAAGTATGAAACAACATGTCTAAAATTAGTGTATAAATAGCAATGTTCCATCGGGAAGGACATAGCTACATGTGTACTATGGTGTACACTTTAGTTTACTCTTTCCCACGTGACATTACCCTGTTACATAGTATAAATTTCGAATAGTTTTCCCATCCAATTGACACTTGACAATAATGCAAATGGCAAACTGATGAGTGCTCTACACTCATAATATTTATGCCACCTAATTTGTTATTTTGTTACTTTTGAGAGTGTTTTAGAGCTTTTTATTGTGTGTTTTGATGTTGTGACGTAGGTTGATGAAATTGAAAGAAATAAGCAAAAGTTGGCGAAATTGGAGAAAATTGCCAAATTGTAAGACATCCAAAGTTCGGGGACTAAAGCGCAAATATTGAAAAGTTGTGTTGAACCTCGGAATGAAGATCCGAGCATGCTAGGAGTCAATTGGATGAAAAAAGATGCCAAAGGAATCAAATTTAGTCAAATTATGATCACAAATCAATTTCCAACCAAAAAGTTTTACTCTTAAATTTCAGCCTCACATTGAGACTCATTTTTGACATAGCAAACGATCGAAGCGGAGAATAATATCTGAAGAAAATTTGTACCGCTTTGAGTTAGCTTTCTAACGAGCTTTGAATCACCTCAATTAGACATCGGACGAGAAAGTTATCCTAAAAATACTGAAAGACATGCAGAAGATGGGCGCCGTGGCGCCAATGAATCTGAATTTTACAGTAAAGGCAGCGCCGTGGAGCCCATATTGGGCGCCGTGGTGCCGCCTATGCGGGTAAACGTATTTTGATATTTTTGGATTTCATTCTCAGCCCATTCCATCCCAAAATTGTTCAACACTTGAGGAGACTATAAATACTACCTAAAAGACCTAATTAAAGGGAAAATGAGCAAGGAAAAACTGGAAGCAGCTGGCAAGAACAAGTGATTGGAAAGAGGAGTTTAATTGCAAAAATCTGGACACAAATCCACGGTTGGTCAATAAAATTAAAGAAGAGGAAGTTAATTGAGAGAATTTGGCAACAATGGAGGAAGAAATCGAGGGGCAAAAACGAGTTTTTCTATTCCTTTTCTTCTTTATGTTCTTTCTTATTAATCTATTCATGTCAATTTTCTCAACTATGAACTAAACAATTATTCTAGGGATGATGTAGCCTACTTGAGACATGTTTGGATTCCGTTATAATTATTTCAATTGATCTTTCCTTTTTATTTATTTATGTTGTTTGTGCGCAATACTTTCAATTAACTGGCCACTAATTGACTGATTTGATGTTCTAAATTTTGGCGCTCGAGAGAGGCAAATTTAGGCGTGATCTAAGATAACATAACCTAGATTTCGTAGGTTTCGAGAGAAAGTGCGAATCTTTGAGGCTTGTTTTAATTAAGAACCACGTGCTTGATAATTTTTATATTTTTAATTCGGAATAGAGATATTGGAATTAATATATAAAAATAGATTTTATTTGGAGCTCGAGAGAGGGAAATAGAATCACTTTAGCGCTCTTGCCTATAAATTTTGGAAAGATTGATAGAAATAGTTATACGGTTGAAAAATATTGTCAAATGTACGGTGAAATCATTTCCTAGGCATTCATAATTTGATAAGAAACTTCATAATTTGCCCTCGTTTACTTGCATCGTTCATCTTATTTAATTTTAATTTAGCATAAAAATATTGACTTAAAATTTGATCGTCTAAATAAAAAGGAAAGTTAAAATAATTATAGTACTCAATTTATTCGAATATCAATCCTTGTGGGTTCGACATCCTAACTTCTTTACTATATTACAAAACTTGACACCGTACACTTGCAGTTTAAAAATCACATCGCATAAATTGCATGGCACAAACAACGTGTCAAAAATCGGTGTACAAATAGCAAAGTTCAATCGAAATGAAACTTGCTACATGTACACTATGGTGTACACTTTAGTTTACACTTTGCCACGTGATGTTACCCCGTTGGACAGTTTAAATTTCAAACAGTTTTTCTGTCCAATTGACACTAGACAACAATGCAAGTGTCAAACAACGTGTCCAAAATCTGGTGTACAAATAGCAAAGTTCAATCGGCACGGACCTTGCTACTTTAAACTATTGTGTACCCTTTAGTTTACACTTTACCACGTGACATTACTCTGTTGGGTAGTTTAAATTTCAAACAGTTTTCCCATCGAATCGACACTTTAAAACAATGCAAGTGTCAAACAACATGTCAAAAATTAGTGTACAAATAGCAAAGTTCACTCTGTATGAACTATGCAACATGTACTATGGTGTACACTTTAGTTTACACTTTGCCACGTGAAATTACCCTGTTGGACAGTTTAAATTTCAAACAATTTTCCCATCCAATTGACATTTGACAACAATGCAAGTATCAAACAACGTGTTAAAAATAAGTATACAAATAGCAAATTCAATCGGTAAGAACTTTGCTACATGTACAATATAGTGTACACTTTTTTTTACACTTTGTCACGTGCCATTACCCTGTTAGATAGCATAAATTTCAAACAGTTTCCCATCCAATTGACACTTGACAACAATACAAGTATCAAACAACATGTCAAAAATCAGTGTACAAATAACAAAGTTCACTCTGTATGAACCATGCTACATGTACACTATGGTGTACACTTTAGTTTACAATTTGCCACGTGACATTATCCTGTTGGACAGTTTAAATTTCAAATAATTTTCCCATCCAATTGTCACTTGACAACAATGCAAGTGTCAAACAATGTGTCAAAAATCAGTTTACAAATAGTAAATTTCAATCGGTAAGAAACTTGCTACATGTACATTATGGTGTACACTTTAATTTATACTTTGCCCCATGACATTGCCTTGTTGGAAAATTTAAATTTCAAACAGCTTTTCCATCCAATTGATACTTGACAACAATGCAACTGTCAAACAACGTGTCCAAAATTAGTGTACAAATAGCAAAGTTCAAACGGTAAGAATCTTGTTACATGTACCCTATGGTGTACACTTTAGTTTACACTCTGTCACGTGACATTACCCTGTTAGATAGTATAAATTTGAAACCATTTTCCCATCCAATTGACACTTGACAACAATGCAAGTGTCACACAGCGTGTCAACAACCAGTGTACAAATAGCAAAGTTCAATTGGTAAGAACCTTGCTACATGCACACTATGGTGTACACTTTTGTTTACACTTTGCCATGTAACATTACCTTGTTAGATATTATAAATTTCAAACTGTTTTCCCATCCAATTGACACTTGAAAACAATGCAAGTGTCAAATGATGTGTCAACAATTAGTGTACAAATAGCAAAGTTCTGTCTATATGAACCAAAATATATGTACACTATGGTGTACACTTTAGTTTACACTTTGCCACGAGACATTACCCTACTGGACAGTTTAAATTTCAAGCAGTTTTGCCATCCAATTGACACTTGATAAAAATGCAAGTGTCAAACAACCTATCAAAAATCAGTCTACGAATAGCAATGTTCATTCGGTAAGAACCTTGCTACACGTACACTATGGTGTACACTTTAGTTTACACTTTCCCACGTGACAATACCCTGTTGGACAATTTTAATTTCAAACAGTGTTCCCATCCAATTGACACTTGACAACAATGCAAGTGTCAAACAACGTGTTAAAAATCAGCGTACAAATAGCAATGTTCAATCGGTAAGGACCTTGCTACCTGTACACTGTAGTGTATACTTTAGTTTACATATTGCCACGTGACATTACCCCGTTAGGCAGTATAAATTTTAAACAGTTTTCGCATACAATTGAGACTTGACAAAAATGCAAGTGTCAAACAACATGTCAGAAATCGGTGTACAAATAGCAAAGTTCGATCGGTAAGAACCTTGCTACATGTACACTATTGCGCACACTTTTTTTTACACTTTGCCACGTGACATTAAGCTATTGGACATTTTAAAATTCAAAAAAATTTCCCTTCTAATTGACACTTGACAACAATACAAGAGTCAAACAACGTGTCAAAAATCAGTGTACAAATAGCAATGTTCAATCGGTAAGGACCTTCCAACATCTACACTATGTTGTACACTTTAGTTTACACTCTACCACATGGCAGTACCCTGTTGGACAGCTTAAATTTCAAACAATTTTCCCATCCAATTGACACTTGAAAACAATACTAGTGTCAAACAACGTGTTAAAAATCAGTGTACAAGTAGCGATGTTCAATCGGTATGGACCTTGTTACATGTACAGTATGGTGTACACTTTAGTTTACACTTTGCCACATGACATTACCCTATTAGACAGTATAAATTTCAAATAGTTTTCCCATCCAATTGACACTTGACAACAATGCAAGTGTCAAGCAACATGTCAAAAATCGGTGAAAATTGCAAATTTCAATCGGTAAGAACCTTGCTACATGTACATGATGGTGTACACTTTACCATATGACATTACCCTATTGGACAATATAAATTTCAAACAGCTTTCTTATCCAATTGACACTTTTAAATTTAGTAAGGGTCAAACAATGTGTCATAAATCAGTGTACAAATAGCAATGTTCAATCGGTAAGGACATTGCTACATTAACACTATGGTGTACACTTTATTTTACACTTTGCCACATGACATTGCCCTGTTAGAGAGTATAAATTTCAAACTATTTTCCCATCCAATTGACACTTGACAACAATGCAAGTGTTAAACAACGTGTCAAAAATCAGTGTACAAGTAGCAATGTTCAATCGATAAGGACCTTGCTACATGGACACTATGGTGTACACTTTAGTTTACACTTTACCTCGTGACATTACCCTGTTGGACTGTTTGAATTTTAAATTGTTTTCCCATCCAATTGACACTTGAAAACAATATAAGTGTTAAACAACGTGTTAAAAATCAGTGTACAAGTAGCAATGTTCAATCGGTAATGACCTTGTTACATGTACAATATGGTGTACAATTTAGTTTACACTTTGCCACGTGACATTACCCTATTAGACAGTATAAATTTCAAACAGTTTTTCCATCCAATTGACACTTGACAACAATGCAAGTGTCAAACAACGTGTCAAACAACGTGTCAAAAATCGGTGTACAAATAGCAAAGTTCAATCGGTAAGAACCTTACTACACATACATGATGGTGTACACTTTAATTTACACTTTACCAATTGACAATACCCTATTGGACAGTTTAAATATCAAACAGCTTTCTTATCCAATTGACACTTGAAAACAGTGCAAGTGTCAAACAACGTGTAAAAAATTAGTGTACAAATAGCAATGTTCAATCGGTAAGGATCATGCTACATGAAGACTATGGTGTACACTTTATTTTACACTTTGCCACGTGACATTGCCCTATTAGACAGTATAAATTTCAAACAATTTTCGCATCAAATTGACACTTGACAACAATACAAGTGTCAAACAACGTGTCAAAAATCCGTGTATAAGTAACATAGTTCAGTCGGTAATAAACTTGCCACATGTACACTATAATGTACACATTAGTTTGCACTTTACCACGTGACATTACCCTGTTGGACAGTTTAAATTTCAAACAGTTTTTTCATCCAGTTGACACTTGACAACAATGCAAGTATCAAACAACGTGTCAAAAATTATTGTACAAATAGCAATGTTGAATCAGTAAGGACCTTGCTACATGTACACTATGGTGTACACCTTAGTTTACACATTACCACGTGACAATACCCTGTTGGATAGTTTAAATTTAAAATAGTTTTCCCATCCAATTGACACTTGAACACAATGCAAGTGTCAAACAACGTGTTAAAAATCAGTGTACAAGTAGCAATGTTCAATCGGCAAGGACCTTGTTACATGTGCACTATGGTGTGCACTTTAGTTTACACTTTGCCACGTGACATTACCCTGTTAGATAGTAGAAATTTCAAACAGTTTTCCCATCCAATTGATACTTGACAACAATGCAAGTGTCAAACAACTTGTCAAAAATCGGTGTACAAATAGTAAAGTTCAATCGGTAAGAACCGTGCTACATGTACACTATGGTGTACACTTTGCCACGTGACATTACCCTATTGGACGTTTCAAATTGAAAATAGTTTTCCCATCAAAATGACACTTGAAAACAATGCAAGTGTCAAACAACGTGTCAAAAATCTGTGTACAAATAGCAGTTTTCCCATCCAATCGACACTTGACAACAATGTTAGTGTCAAACAACGAATCAAAAATCAGTGTACAAATAGCAAAGTCTAATTGGTAAGAACCTTGCTATATGCACACTATGGTGTACACTTTAATTTAAACTTTGCCACGTGACATTACCCTATTGGACATTTTAAATTGCAAATAGTTTTCCCATCCAATTGACACTTGACAATAATATAAGTGTCAAACAACATGTCAAAAATAAGTGTACAACTAGAAAAGTTCAATCGGTAAGAACCTTGCAACATGTACACTATGGTGTATACTTTGCCACGTGACATTACCCTGTTGGACAGTTCAAATTGAAAATAGTTTTCCCATCCGATCGACACTTGAAAACAATGCAAGTGTCAAACAACGTGTCAAAAATCAGTGTACAAATAGTAGTATTCCCATCCAATCGACACTTGACAACAATGCAAGTGTCAAACAACGTGTCAAAAATTAGTGTACAAATAGCAAAGTTCAATCAGTAAAAACCTTCCTAAATGTACACTATGGTGTACATTTTAGTTTACAATTTGCCACGTGACATTACCCTGTTGGACAGTTTAAATTTCAAAATGTTTTTCCATCCAATTGACACTTGAAAACAATGCAAGTGTCAAATAACGTGTCAAAAATCAGTGTATAAATAGCTAAGTTCAATAAGTAAGGACCTTGCTACATGTAAACTATGGTATATACTTTAGTTTACAATATGCCACGTGACATTGCCCTGTTGGACAGTTTATATTTCAAACAATTTTCCCATCCAATTGACACTTGGCTACAATGCAAGTGTCAAACAACGAGTCAAAAATCAGTGTACAAATAACAATGTTCAATCGGTAAGGACCATGCTATATATAAACTATGGTGTACACTTTAGTTCACATTTTGCCATGTGATATACCATGTTGGACTGTTTAAATTTCAAACTATTTTTCCATCCAATTGACACTAAACAACGATGCAAGTGTCAAACGACGTGTCAAAAATCAAGGTACAAATAGCAAAGATCAATCACTAAGAATCTAGCTACATGTACACTATGGTGTGCACTTTAGTTTACACTTTGCCACATGACATTACCCTATTGGACAGTTTAAATTTCAAACAATTTTCCCATCCAATTGACACATGATAAGAATAAAGTGACAAACAACGTGTCGAAAATCAGTGTACAAATTGCAAAGTTCAATCGGTAAGGACCTTGCTACATGTACACTATGGTGTATACTTTAGTTCACACTTTGCCACATGAAATTACCCTGTTGGATAGTTTAAAATTTCAAATAGTTATCCTATCCAATCAACACTTGACAACAATACAAGTGTCAAACAACGTGTCAAAAATCAGTTTACAAATAGCAAAGTTCAATCAATAAGAACCTTTCTACATGTACACTATGGTGTACACTTCAGTTTACACTTTGCCACATGACGTTACCCTGGTGGACAATTTAAATTTCAAACAGTTTTTCCATCCAATTAACACTTGACAACAATGCAAGTGTCTAACAACGTGTCAAAAATTAGTGTACAAATAGCATAGTTCAATCAGTAAGAACCTTGGTACATGTACACTATGGTGTACACTTTAGTTTACACTTTACTAAGTAACAGTACCCTGTCGGATAGTTTAAATTTCAAAGCATTTTCCCATCCAATTGACACTTGACAAAAATGCAAATGTCAAACGACGTGTCAAAAATCAGTGTACAAAGAACAAATTTCAATCGGTAAGAACCTTGCTACATGAACACTATGAGGTACACTTTGCCACGTGGCATTGCCCTATTGGATAGTTCAAATTTAAAATAGTTTACCCATCCAATTGACACTTGAAAACAATGCAAGTGCCAAACAACGTGTCAAAAATCAGTGTACAAATAGCAATTTTCCCATCCAATTGACACTTGACAATAGTACAAGTGTCAAACAACGTGTCAAAAATAAGTGTACAAATAGCAAAGTCCATTTGGTTAGAACTTTGCTACATGTACACTTTAGTTTACACTTTACCACGTGACATTACCCAGTTGGACAATTTAAATTTGAAATAGTTTTCCCATCCAATTAACACTTGGCAACAATGCAAGTGTCAAACAACCTATTAAAAATCAGTGTACAAATAGCAAAGTTCAATCGGTAAGAACCTCGCTACATGTACACTATGGTTTACACTTTGCCATGTGACATTATCCTGTTGGACAGTTCAGATTTAAAATTGTTTTCCCAACCAATTGACACTTGAAAACAATGTAAGCGTCAAATAACATGTCAAAAATCAGTGTACAAATAGCAGTTTTCCCATCCAATCGACACTTGACAACAATACAAGTGTCAAACAACGTGTCAAAAATAAGTGTACAAATAGCAATGTCCAACTGGTAAGAAGCTTGCTACATGTACATTATGCTGTACACTTTGCCATTACACTATTGGATAGTTTAAATTTCAAACAGTTTCCCCATCCAATTGACACTTCACAATAATGCAAG
Source organism: Olea europaea var. sylvestris (assembly GCF_002742605.1). Lineage (NCBI taxonomy): Eukaryota > Viridiplantae > Streptophyta > Magnoliopsida > Lamiales > Oleaceae > Olea > Olea europaea. Next base: position 36,741 of record NW_019259048.1, read on the forward strand.
TTTCAAACAACGTGTCAAAAATTAGTGCGTAAATGGCAAAGTTCAATCGATAAGAACCTTGCTGCATGTACAGTATGGTGTACATACTTAAGTTTACACTTTACCACGTGACATTATCCTACTGGATAGTTCGAATTTCAAATAATTTTCCCATCCAATTAAGACTTCACTACTATACAAGTGTTAAATAGCGTGTCAAAAATCAGTGTACAAATAGCAAAGTCCAATTGGTAAGAAACTTACTACATGTACACTATGTGGTACTCTTTAGTTTACACTTTGCCACGTGACATTACCCTTTTGACAGTTTAAATTTCGAACAGTTTTCCCATCAAATTGACAGTTGAAAAGAACGCAAGTGTCAAATAACGTGTCAAAAATTAGTGTACAAATAGTAAAGTTCAATCGATAAGAACCTTACTACATGTACATTAAGGTGTATACTTTAGTTTACACTTTGCCACGTGACAATATCCTACTGGACAGTTTCAATTTCAAATAGTTTTCCCATCCAATTGATACTTGACAATAATGTAAGTGTCGAACAATGTGTCAAAATTCAGTGTACAAATATCAAAGTACAATCGGTATGAACCTTGCTGCATGTACACTACGGTATGCACACTTATGTTTACACTTTGCCCAGTGACATTACCCTACTGGACAGTTTAAATTTCAAACAGTTTTCCATCCAATTGACACTTGACAACAATGGAAATGTCAAACAACGTGTCAAAAATCAGTGTACAAATAGCAAAGTTCAATTGGTAACAACCTTGCTACATGTACACTATGGTGTACACACATAAGTTTACACTATACCACGTGATATTATCCTACAGGATAGTTTGAATTTCAAATAGTTTTCCTATCCAATTATGACTTGACAACAATGTAAGTGTTAAACAGCATGTCAAAAATCAGTGTACAAATAGCAAAGTCCAACTGCTAAGAAACTTACTAAATGTACATTATGCAGTACACTTTAGTTTACACTTTGCCACGTGACATTGCACTTTTGACAGTTAAAATTTCGAACAGCTTTCCCATCCAATTGACAGTTGAAAAGAATGCAAGTGTCAAACAACGTGTCGAAAATCAGTGTAAAAATAGTAAAGTTCAATCGATAAGAACATTAGTTTACACTTTGCCACGTGACATTACCCTGTTGGACACTTTAAATTTCAAACAATTTTCCCATCCAATTGACACTTGACGACAATGCAAGTGTCAAACAACGTGTCAAAAATTAGGGTACTAATAGCAAAGTTCAATTGGTAAGAACCTTACTACATGTACACTATGGTGTACGCTTTAGTTTACACATTGCCACATGACATCACCCAGTTGGACATTTTAAATTTCAAATAGTTTTTCCATCCAATAGACACTTGACAACAATGCAGGTATCAAACAACGTGTCAAAAATTGGTGTACAAATAGCAAAGTTCAATCGTTAAGAACCTTGCTACATGTACACTATGGTGTAAACTTTAGTTTACACTTTGCAATGTGACATTGCCCAGTTGGACAGTTTAAATTTCAAATAGTTTTGCCATCCAATTGACACTTGACAACAATGCAAGTGTCAAACAACGTGTCAAAAATCAGTGTACAAATAGGAAAGTTCAATCGGTAAGAACCTTGCTATATGTACACTATGGTGTACACACTTGAGTTTGCACTTTGCCACATGACAATATCCTATTGGATAGTTTAAATTTCTAATAGTTTCCCCTCCAATTAATACTTGACAACAATGCAAGTGTCAAACAATGTGTCAAAAATCAGTGCACAAATAGCAAAGTTCAATCGGTAAGAATCTTCCTATATGTACACTATGTTGTACACTTTAGTTTACACTTTGCCACGTGAAATTGCCCTGTTGGACGGTTTATATTTTAAATAGTTTTCCCATCCAATTGACACTTGACAACAATGTAAGTGTCAAACAACGTGTCGTAAATTAGTGTACAAACAACAAAGCTTAATCGGTAAGAACCTTGTTACATGTATACTACGGTGCACACACTTAAGTTTACACTTTGCCACATGACATTGCCCTGCTGGACAGTTTAAATTTCAAATAATTTTTCCATCCAGTTGACACTTGACAATAATGTAAGTGTCGAAAATCAGTGTACAAATTGCAAAGTTTAATTGGTAAGAACCTTGCTACATGAACACAACGGTGTGCACTTTAGTTTGCACTTTGCCACATGACATTACCCAGTCGGACAGTTTAAATTTCAAATAGTTTTCCCATCCAATTGACACTTGACAACAATATTGGTGTCAAAGAACGTGTCAAAAATCTGCATACAAATAGCAAAGTTCAATTTGTAAGAACCTTGCTACATGTACAATATGGTGTACACACTTAAGTTTACACTTTGACACGTGACATTGCTCTGCTGGACAGTTTAAATTTCAAACAGTTTTCCCATCCAATTGACACTTGACAATAATGCAAGGGTCAAACAACTTCTTGAAAATCAGTGTACAAATAGGAAAGTTCAATCGATAAGGACCTTGCTACATGTACACTATGGTGTAGAGTTTAGTTTACACTTTGCCACGTGATATTACCCTATTGGATAGTTTAAATTTCAAATAGTTTTCCCATTCAATTGACTCTTGACAACAATGTAAGTGTCAAACAACCTGTCAAAAATAAGTGTACAAATAACAAAGTTCAATTGGTATGAACCTTGCTACATGTACACTATGGTGTACATCCTTAAGTTTACACTTTACCAGAAAGAAGAATACACCAAAATTTGGGTGCTGTACCAAACACTGGTGGTTGTTTCTTGTTGTAAGTGAATGTACACTATGGTGTACACACTTAAGTTTACACTTTACAAAGTGACATTACCCTGCTGGACAGTTTAAATTTCAAAAAGTTTTCCCATCCAATTGACACTTGATGACAATACAGGTGTCAAACAACGTGTCAAAAATCAGTGTACAAATCGCAAAGTTTAATCGGTAAGAACCTTGCTACATATACACTATGGTGTACACACTTGAGTTTACACTTTACCACGTGACACTACCCTGCTGGACAGTTTAAATTTCGACCAGTTTTCCCATCCAATTGACACTTGACAATAATGCATGGGTCAAAGAACATGTCGAAAATCTGTGTACAAATAGCAAAGTTCAATCGATAAGGACCTTGCTACATGTACACTATGCTGTACAGTTTAGTTTACACTTTGCCACGTGACATTACCCTGTTGGACAGTTTAAATTTCAAACAGTTTTCCCATTCAATTGATACTTGACAACAATGCAAGTGTCAAACAACATGTCAAAAATCAGTTTACAAATAACAAAGTTCAATCGTTATGAACCTTACTACATGTACACTATGGTGTACACACTTAAGTTTACACTTTGCCACGTGACATTACCCGTTGGACAGTTTAAATTTCAAACAGTTTTCCCACCCAATTGAAACTTGAAAGCAATGCGACGGTCAAACAACGTGTCAAAAATTAGTGTACAAATAGCAAAGTCCAATTGGTGTGAACCTTGCTACATGTACACTATGGTGTACACACTTAAGTTTACACTTTGCCACGTCACATTACCCGCTGGACAGTTTAAATTTCAAACAGTTTTCCCATCCAACTGACACTTGAAAACAACGCAAGTGTCAAACAACGTGTCAAAAATTAGTGTACAAATAGCAAAGTCCAATCAGTGTGAACCCTGCTACATGTACACTATGGTGTACACACTTAAGTTTATACTTTACCACGTGACATTACCCTGTTGGAGAGTTTAAATTTCAAAAAGTTTTCCCGTCCAATTGACACTTGACAACAATGTAAGTTTTGAACAACGTGTCAAAAACTAGTTTACAAATAGCAAAGTTCAATCGGTTAGAACCTTGCTACATGCACACTATGGTGTACACACTTAAGCTTACACTTTGCCACGTGACAATATCCAGCTGGACAGTTTAAATTTCAAGCAGTTGTCCCATCCAATTGACACTTGACAACAATGCAAGTGTCGAACAACGTGTCAAAAATCAGTATACAAATAGCAAAGCTCAATCGGTAAGGACCTTGCTGCATGTAAACTACGATGTACACTTTAGTTTATACTTTGCCACGTGAAATTACCCTGTTGGACAGTTTATATTTTAAATAGTTTTCCCATCCAACTGATACTTAACAATAATACAAGTGTCAAATAACGTGTCGAAAATCAATGTACAGTTAGCAAGGCTCAATCGGTACACTTAAGTTTACACTTTGCCATGCGACATTGCCCTGCTGGACAGTTTAAATTTCAAACAGTTTTCCCATCCAATTGAAACTTCACAACAATGCAAGTGTAAAAAATCAGTGTACAAATAGCAAAGTTCAATCGGTAAGAACCTTGCTACATGTACACAACGGTGTATACTTTAGTTTACACTTTGCCACATGACATTACGAGTTGGACAGTTTGAATTTAAAATTGTTTTCCCATCTAATTGACACTTTACAACAGTGAAAGTGTCAAACAACGTGTCAAAAATCTATGTACAAATAGTAATGTTCAATCGGTTAGAACCTTGCTACATGTACACTATGGTGTATACACTTAAGTTTACACTTTGCCACATGACACTACCCTGCTGGACAATTTAAATTTCAAATAGTTTTCCTATCCAATTGACACTTGACAATAATGCAAAGGTCAAACAATCGTCGAAAATTTGGGTACAAATAGCAAAGTTCAATCGATAAGGACCTTGCTACATTTAGACTATGTTGTACAGTTTAGTTTACACTTTGCCACGTGACATTACCATGTTGGATAGTTTAAATTTCAAACAGTTTTTCCATCCAATTGACACTTGACAACAATGCAAGTGTCAAACAATGCGTCAAAAATAAGTGTACAAATAGCAATGTTCAATCGATATAAACCTTGCTACATGTACACTATGGTGTACACACTTAAGTTTACACTTTGCTAAGTGACATTACCCTGTTGGACAAATTAAATTTCAAACAGTTTTCCCATCCAATTGACACTTGACAACAATGCAAGTGTCAAACAATGTGTCAAAAATCAGTGTACAAATAGCAAAGTTCAATCGGTAAGACGTTTGCTACACGTACATAACGGTGTAAATTTTAGTTTACACTTTGCCACATGACATTACCCAGTTGGACAGTTTAAACTTCAAATAGTTTTCCCATCCAATTGATACTTGACAACAATGCAAGTGTCAAAAAATGTGTCAAAAATCTGTGTACAAGTAGCAAAGTTCAATCAGTATGAACTTTGCTACCTGTACACTGTGGTGTACACACTTAAGTTTACACTTTGCCACGTGACATCACCCATTGGACAGTTTAAATTTCAAATAGTTTTCCCATCCAATTGATACTTCACAACAATGCAAGTGTCAAACAACGTATCAAAAATAAGTGTACAAATAGCAAAGTTCAATCGGTATAAACCTTGCTACATGTACACTATAGTGTACACACTTAAGTTTATAATTTTCCACGTGACATTACCCTGTTGGACAGTTCAAATTTCAAAAAGTTTTCCCATCCAATTGACGCTTGACGACAATGGAAGTCTCAAAAAAAGTGTCAAAAATTAGTGTACAAATAGCAAAGTTCGATCGGTAAGAACCTTGCTACATGTACACTATGGTGTACACATTAGTTTACACTTTGCCACGTGACAATATCCTGCTAGACAGCTTAAATTTCAAACAGTTTTCCCATCCAATTGATACTTGACAACAAAGCAAGTGTCAAACAACTTGTCAAAAATCAGGGTACAAATAGCAAAGTTAAATTGTTTTGAATCTTGCTACAAGTACACTATGGTGTACACACTTAAGTTTACACTTTACCAAGTGACTTTACCCTATTGGACAGTTTAAATTTCAAAAAGTTTTCCCATCCAATTGACACTTAACAACAATGGAAGTCTCAAACAATGTGTCAAAAATCAGTGCACAAATAGCAAAGTTCAATCGGTAAGAATTCTTGCTACATGTACGTTATGGTGTACACTTTAGTTTACACTTTGCAACGTCACATTACACTGTTGGGCAGTTTAAAGTTCAAACAGTTTTCCCATCCAATTGACACTTGTCATCAGTACAAGTGTCAAACAACTTATGAAAAATTAGTGTACAAATAACAAAGTTCAATCGGCAAGGACCTTGCTCCATGTAAACTAGGGTGTACACTTTTGTTAACACTTTGCCACGTGAAATTACCCTGTTGGACAATTTATATTTCAACTAGTTTTCCCATCCAATTGACATTTGACAACAATGCAAGTGTCAAACAACGTATCAAAAATCAGTGTACAAACAGCAAAGCTTAATCGGTAAGAACCTTGCTACATGTATACTACGGTGTACACACTTAAGTTTACACTTTGCCACATAACATTGCCCTCCTGGACAACTTAAATTTCAAACAGTTTTCCCATTCTATAAGCACTTGATAACAATGCAAGTGTCAAACAAATCAGTGTACAAATAGCAAAGATCAATCGGTAAGGACTTTGCTACATGTAAACTAGAGTATAAACTTTTGTTAACACTTTGCCACGTGAAATTACCCTATTGGACAATTTATATTTCAAATCATTTTCCCATCCAATTGACATTTGACAACAATGCAAGTCAAACAACGTGTCGAAAATCAGTGTATAAATAGCAAAGCTCAATCGATAAGAACCTTACTGCATATACACTATGGTGTACACACTTAAGTTTATACTTTGCCACGTGACATTGCCCTGCTGGACAGCTTAAATTTCAAACAGTTTTCCCATCCAATTAACACTTCATAACAATGCAAGTGTCAAACAATATATCAAAAATCAGTGTACAAATAACAAAGTTCAATTGGTAAGGACCTTGCTACATGTAAACTAGAGTGTAAACTTTTGTTAACACTTTGCCACGTGAAATTACCCTGTTGGACAATTTATATTTCAAATAGTTTTCCCATCCAATTGACATTTGACAACAATGCAAGTGTCAAACAACGTGTCGAAAATCAGTGTATAAATAGCAAAGCTCAATCGATAAGAACATTGCTACATCTACACTATGGTGTATACACTTAAGTTTACACTTTACCACGTGACATTGCCCAGCTGGACAGCTTAAATTTCAAACAGTTTTCCCATCCAATTGACACTTGACAACAATGCAAGTGTCAAAAATCTGTGTACAAATAGCAAAGTTCAATCGATAAGAACCTTGCTACATGTACACAACGGTGTACACTTTAGTTCAACTTGCCACATGACATTACCCAGTCTGACACTATAAATTTCAAATAGCTTTCCCATCCAATTGACACTTGATAACAAAGCAGATGTCAAACAACGTGTCAAAAATCTATGTACAAATAGGAATGTTCAATCGGTAAGAACCTTGCTACATGTACACAATGGTGTACACACTTAAGTTTACACTTTCCCACATGACATTACCCTGCTGGACAGTTTAAATTTCAAATAGTTTTCTTATCCAATTGATACTTGACAATAATGCAAAGGTCAAACAACCTGTCGAAAATCTGTGTACAACAAGCAAAATTCAATCGATAAGGACCTTGCTACATGTACACTATGCTGTACAGTTTAGTTTACACTTTGCCACGTGACATTACCTTGTTGGATAGTTTTAATTTCAAACAATATTTCCATCCAATTGACACTTGACAGCAATGCAAGTGTCAAACAACGTGTCAAAAATAAGTGTACAAATAGCAAAGTTCAATCGATATAAACCTTGATTCATGTACACTATGGTGTACACACTAAAGTTTACACTTTACTAAGTGACATTACCCTGCTGGACAGTTTAAATTTCAAACAGTTTTCCCATCCAATTGACCGTTGAAAACAATGGAAGTCTAAAACAACGTGTCAAAAATTATTGTACTAATAGCAAAGTTCAATCATTAAGAACCTTACTACATGTACACTATGGTGTACACTTTAGTTTATACCTTGCCATGTGACATTAAGCTTTTGGACAGTTTAAATTTGAAATAGTTTTCACATCCAATTGATAATTGACAACAATGCAAGTGTCAAACAATGTATCAAAAATTAGTGTACAAATAGCAAAGTTCAGTCGATATGAACCTTGTTACATGTACACTATAGTGTACATACTTAAGTTTACACTTTGCCACGTGACATTACCCTACTAGATAGTTTAAATTTTAAATAATTTTCCAATCCAATTGACACTTGACAGAAATGCAAGTGTCAAACAACGTGTCAAAAATCAGTGTACAAATAGTAAAGTCCAATCGGTATGAACCTTGCCACATGTACACTATGGTGTTCACACTTAAGTTTACACTTTGCCACGTGACATTACCCTGTTGGACAGTTTAAATTTCAAACAGTTTTCCCATCCAATTGACACTTGCTAAAACAACGTGTCAAAAATTAATGTACAAATAGCAAAGTTCAATCGTTAAGAACCTTGCAACATGTACACTATGCTGTATACTTTAGTTTACACTTTGCAGCGTAACATTACATTGTTGGACAGTTTAAATTTCAAACAGTTTTTCCATCCAATTGACACTTGTTAACAATGTATGTGTCAAACAACGTATCAAAAATCAGTGTACAAATAGCAAATTTCAATTGGTAAGGACCTTGCTACATGTAAACTAGGGTTTACACTTTGCCACATGAAATTACCCTGTTGGACAGTTTATATTTCAAATAGTTTTCCCATCCAATTGACACTTGACAAAAATGCAAGTGTCAAACAACGTGGCGAAAATTAGTGTACAAATAGCAAATCTCAATCGGTAAGAACCTTGCTACATGTACACTATGGTGTACATACTTAAGTTTACACTTTGCCACGTGACATTGCCCTGCTGGACAGTTTAAATTTTAAACAGTTTTTCCATCCAATTGACACTTGACAACAATTCAAGTGTTAAAAATCAGTGTACAAATAGCAAAGTTCAATCAGTAAGAACCTTGCTACATGTACACTATATGGTATACTTTAGTTACACTTTACCACGTGACATTACCCTATTGGGCAGTTTAAATTTCGAAAAATTATCCCATCCAATAGACAGTTGAAAAGAATGCAAGTGTCAAAGAACTTGTCAAAAATTAGTGTACAAATAGCAAAATTCAATCGATAAGAACCTTACTACATGTACACTATGTTGTACACCTTAGTTTACACTTTGTCACGTGATATTACCCTGTTGGACAGTTTAAATTTCAAACAATTTTCCCATCCAAGTGACACTTGACAACAATGCAAGTGTCAAACATTGTGTTAAAAATAAGTGTACAAATAGCAATTGCTACATGTACACTATGGTGTACACACTTAAGTTTCCACTTTGCTACGTGACAATATCCTGCTGGACAGTTTAAATTTTAAATAGTTTTCCTATCCAATTGATACTTGACAACAATACAAGTGTCAAAAATCAGTGTACAAATAGCAAAGTTCAATTGGTATGAACATTGCTACATGTACACCATGGTGTACACACTTAAGTTTACACTTAGCCACGTGGCAATATCCTACTGGACAGTTTAAATTTCAAACAATTTTCCCATCCTATTGATACTTGACAACAATGCAAGTGTCAAACAACGTGCCAAAAATCAATGTACAAGTAGCAAAGTTCAATGAGTATGAACCTTGCTACATGTACACTTTGGTATACACACTTAAGTTTACACTTTGCCAAGTGACATTACACTACTGGACAGTTTAAATATCAAATAGATTTCCCATCCAATTGTTACTTGACAACAATGGAAGTCTCAAACAATGTGTCAAAAATCAGTATACAAATAGCAATGTTCAATCGGTAAGAACCTTACTATATGTACACTATGGTATAGACTTTAGTTTACACGTTGCAACGTAACATTACCCTATTAGATAGTTTAAATTTCAAACAGTTTTCTCATCCAATTGACACTTGACAACAATGCAAGTGTCAAACAACATATCAAAAATCAGTGTACAAATAGCAAAGTTTAATCGGTAACGACCTTGCTTCATGAAAACTAGGGTGTACACTTTTGTTTACACTTTGCCATGTAAAATTACCCAATTGGATAAATTATATTTCATACAGTTTTGCCATCCAATTGACACTTGACAATAATGCAAGTATCAAACAACGTGTTAAAAATCAGTGTACAAATAGCAAAGCTCAATCGGTAAGAACCTTGCTACATGTACACTATGGTGTACACACTTAAGTTTACACTTCGCCACATGACATTGCCCTAATGGATAGTTTAAGTTTCAAATAGTTTTCCCATCCAATTGACACTTGACAACAATGTAAGTGTCAAAAATTAGTGTACAAATAGCAAAGTTCAATCAGTAAGAACCTTGCTACATGTACACAACGGTGTACACTTTAGTTTACACTTTGCCATATGACATTACCCAGTCGTACGGTTTAAATTTCAAATAGTTTTCCCATCCAATTGATACTTGACAACAATGCAGATGTCAAACAACGTGTCAAAAATCTGTGTACAAATAGCAATGTTCAATCGGTAAGAACCTTGCTACATGTACACTATGGTGTACAAACTTAAGTTTACACTTTGCCACGTAATATTATCCTGCTAGACTGTTTAAATTTCAAATAGTTTTTCCATCCAATTGACACTTGACAATAATGTAAAGGTCAAACAACGTGTCGAAAACCTGTGTACAAATAGCAAAGTTCAAACGATAAGGACCTTGCTACATGTACACTATGCTGTACAGTTTAGTTTACACTTTGCCACGTGACGTTACCTTATTGGATAGTTTAAATTTCAGACAGTTTCCCCATCCAATTGACACTTGACAACAATGCAAGTATCGAACATCGGGTCAAAAATAAATGTACGTATAGCAAAGTTCAATTGATATGAACCTTGCTACACGTACATTATGGTGTACACACTTAAGTTTGCACTTTGCTAAGTGATGTTACCCTGTTGGACAACTTAAATTTCAATCAGTTTTCCCATCCAATTGACACTTGATAGCAATGGAAGTCTAAAACAACGTGTCAAAATTCAGTGTACAAATAGCAAAGTTCAATCCTTATGAACCGTGCTACATGTACACTATGATGTATACACTTAAGTTTACACCTTACCATGTGACATTACACTACTGGACAGTTTAAATTTCAAATAGTATTCCCATCCAATTACTGCTTGACAGCATTGCAAGTGTCAAACAACATGTCAAAAATTAGTGTACAAATTGCAAAGTCCAATCGGTGTGAACCTTGCTACATGTGCACTATGGTGTACACACTCAAGTTTACACTTTACCATGTGACATTACCCTATTGGACAGTTTAAATTTCAAATGGCTTTTCCATCCAATTGACACTGGACAAAAATGCAAGTGTCAAACAACGTATCAAAAATCAATGTACAAATAGCAAAGTTCAATGGGTATGAACTTTGCTACATGTACACTATGGTTTACACACTTAGGTTTACACTTTGCCAAGTGAAATTACACTACTGGACAGTTTAAATTTCAATTAAATTTCCCATCCAATTGTTACTTGACAACAATGAAAGTCTCAAACAATGTGTCAAAAAATCAGTGTACAAAATTCAAAGTTCAATCGATAAGAACCATGCTATATGTACACTATGGTGCATACTTTAGTTTACACTTTGAAACGTGATATTACCCTGTTGGACAGTTTAAATTTCAAATAGTTTTCCCATCCAATTGATACTTGATGACAATGCAAGTGTCAAACAACGTGTCAAAAATCAGTGTACAAATAGTAAAGTTCAATCGGTAAGGACCTTGTTACATGTAAACTATGGTATACACAGTTAAGTTTACACTTTGCCAAATGACATTGTCCTGCTGGACAGTTTAAATTTCAAATAGTTTTCCCATTCAATTGACACTTGACAACAATGCAAGTGTTAAAAATCAATGTACAAATAGCAAAGTTCAACCGGGAAGAACCTTGCTACATGTACACAAAGATGTACACTTTAGTTTACACTTTGCCACATGACATTACCCAGTTGGACAGTTTAAATTTCAAATAGCTTTCCCATCCAATTGGCACTTGACAACAATGAAGGTGTCAAACAACGTGTCAAAAATCTGTGTACAAATAGCAAAGTTCAATCAGTAAGAACCTTGCTATGTGTACACTATGGTGTACAAACTTAAGTTTACACTTTGCTACGTGACATTAACCTGCTGGACAGTTTAAATTCAAACAGTTTTCCCATCCAATTGACACTTGACAATAATGTAAGGGTCAAACAACGTGTCGAAAATCTGTGTACAAATAGCAAAGTTCAATCGATAAGGACCTTGCTACATGTACAATATAGTGTACAGTTTAGTTTACACTTTGCCTCGTGACATTACTCTATTGGATAGTTTAAATTTCAAATAATTTTCCCATCCAATTGACACTTGACAACAATGCAAGTGTTAAACAACTTGTCAAAAATAAGTGTACAAATAACAAAGTTCAATCGGTGTGAACCCTGCTACATGTACACTATGGTGTACACATTTAAGTTTACACTTTGCCAAGTGACATTACCCTACTGGATAGTATAAATTTCAAACAATTTTTCCATCCAATTGATACTTGACAACAATGGAAGTCTCGAACAACGTGTCAAAAATCCGTGTGCAAATAGCAAAGTTCAATGGGTAAGAACCTTGCTACATGTACACTGTGGTATACACTTTAGTTTACACTTTGCCACGTGACATTACCCTATTGGACAGTTTAAATTTCACATAGTTTTGCCATCCAATTGACACTTGACAACAATGCAAGTGTCTAACAACGTTTGAAAAATCTGTGTACAAATAACAAAGTTCAATCGGTAAGAACCTTGCTACATGTAAACTATGGTGTACACTTTAGTTTACACTTTGCCATGTGAAATTACCTTGTTATATAGTTTATATTTCATATAGTTTTCGCATCCAATTAACAGTTGAGAACAATGCAAGGGTCAAACAATGTGTCGAAAATCAGTTTACACTCTAAAGTTTACACTTTACGATGTGACATTGCCCTGTTGGATAGTTTAAATTACAAACAGTTTTCCCATCCAATTGAAACTTGACAACAATACAAGTGTCAAACAACGTGTCAAAAATTAGTGTACAAATAGCAAAGTTCAGTCGGTAAGAACCTTGTTACATGTATACTATAGTATACAAATTTAAGTTTACACTTTGCCACGTGACTTCACCCTGCTGGACAGTATAAATTTCAAACAATTTTCCCATCAAATTGACACTTGACAATAATGCAAGGGTCAAACAACGTGTCAAAAATCTGTGTACAAATAACGAAGTTCAATCAATAAGGACCTTGCTACATGTACACTATGCTGTACAGTTTAGTTTACACTTTGCCACGTGACATTACCTTGTTGGATAGTTTAAATTTCAAATAGTTATCCCATCCAATTGACACTTGACAACAATGGAAGTGTCAAACAACGTGTCAAAAATCAGTGCACAAATAACAAAGTTCAATCGATAAGAACCTTGCTACTTGTACACTATGGTGTACACACTTAAGTTTTCACTTTGCCACGTGACAATATTGTGCCGGACAGTTTAAATTTCAAATAGTGTTCCCATCCAATTGATACTTCAAAACAATGCAAGTGTCAAACAACGTGTCAAAAATCAGTGTACAAATAGCAAAGTTCAATCGATAAGAACCTTGCTACTTTATACTATGGTGTACGCACATAAGTTTACACTTTGCCACGTGACAATATCGTGCTGGAAAGTTTAAATTTCAAATACTTCTCCCATCCAATTGATACTTGACAACAACGCAAGTGTCAAACAACGTGTCAAAAATTAGTGGAGAAATAGCAAAGTTCAATCGGTAAGAACCTTGCTACTTTATACTATGGTGTACGTGCTTGAGTTTACACTTTGCCACGTGACAATATCGTGCTGGACAGTTTAAATTTCAAATAGTTTTCCCATCCAATTGATACTTGACAACAATGCAAGTGTCAAACAACGTGTCAAAAATCAGTGTACAAATAGCAAAGTTCAATCGGTATGAACCTTGCTACATGTACACTATGGTCTACAGACTTAAGTTTACACTTTGCCAAGTGACATTACCCTACTGGACAGTTTAAATTTCAAACAATTTTCCCATCCAATTGATACTCGACAACAATGGAAGCCTCAAACAACATGTTAAAAATTAGTGTACAAATAGCGAAGTTCAATCAGTAAGAATCTTGCTACATGTACACTATAGTGTACACTTTAGTTTGCACTTTGCAACGTAACACAACCCTGTTGAGGAGTTTAAATTTCAAATAGTTTTCCCATCCAATTGACACTTGACAATAATGCAAGTGTCAAACAACGTGTCAAAAATCAGTGTACAAATAGTAAAGTTCAATCAGTAAGGACTTTGCTATATATAAGCTATGATGTACACTTTAGTTTACACTTTGCCACATGAAATTACCTTGTTAGATAGTTTATATTTAAAATTGTGTTTCCATCCAATTAACACTTGACAACAATGCAAGTGTCAAACAACATGTCAAAAATCAGTGTACAAATAGCTAAGCTCAATCGGTATGAACCTTGCTACGTGTACACTATGGTGTACACATTTAAGTTTACACTTTGCCACGTGACATTGCCTTGCTAGACAGTTTAAATTTCTAACATTTTTCCCATCCAATTAACACTTGACAACAATGCAAGTGTCAAAAATCATTGTACAAATAGGAAAGTTCAATCGCTAAGAACCTTGCTACATGTACACAACGATGTATACTTTAGTTTACACTTTGCCACATGACATTGCCCTGTTTGGTAGTTTAAATTTCAAATAGTTTTCACATCCAATTGACACTTGACAACAATGCAGGTGTCAAACAACGTGTCGAAAATCAGTGTACAAATAGCAAAATTCAATCGATAAGGACCTTGCTACATGTGCACTATGGTGTACAGTTTAGTTTACACTTTTCCACGTGACATTACCCTGTTTGATAGTTTAAATTTCAAATAGTTTTCCCATCCAATTGACACTTGTCAACAATGCAAGGGTCAAACAACGTGTTGAAAATCAGTGTACAAATAGCGAAGCTCAATCGGTAAGAACCTTGCTACATGTACACTATGGTGTACACATTTAAGTTTACACTTTGCCACGTGACATTACCCTGCTGGACAATTTAAATTTCAAACAGTTTTGCCATCCAATTATTGCTTGACAATAATACAAGTGTCAAACAATGTGTCAAAAATCAATGTACAAATAGCAAAGTTCAATCGGTATGAACCTTGCTACATGTACACTATGGTGTACCCATTGAAGTTTACACTTTGCCAATTTATATTACCCTGCTGGATAGTTTAAATTTAAACAGTTTTCCCATCAAATTGACACTTGACAACAATGCAAGTGTCAAACAACGTATCAAAAATTAGTGCACAAACAGCAAAGTTCAATCGGTAAGAACCTTGCTACATGTACACTATGGTGTACACTTTAGTTTACACATTGCAACGTGATATTACCTTGTAGGACAGTTTAAATTTCAAACAGTTTTGCCATCCAATTGACACTTGACAACAATGCAAGTGTTAGACAACGTGTCAAAAATCAGTGTACAAATAACAAAGTTTAATCGGTAAGGACCTAGCTACATGTAAACTACGTTCAATCGGTGAGGACCTTGCTACATGTAAACTATGGTGTAAACTTTAGTTAACACTTTACCACATGACATTGCCAAGTTGCACAGTTTAAATTTCAAACAGTTTTTCCATCCAATTGATACTTGAAGCCAATGCAAGTGTCAAATAACGTGTCAAAAAATCAATATACAAATTGCAAAGTCCAATCGATAAGAACCTAGCTATATCTATGCTATGGTGTACAGTTTAGTTTACACTTTGTCACGTGACATTACCCTATTGGGCAGTTTAAATTTCAAACAATTTTTTCATCCAATTGACACTTGACAACAGTACAAGTGTCAAAAATCATTGTACAAATAGCAAAGTTCAATTGGTAAGAACCTTACTATATTTACACTATGGTGTGCATTTTAGTTTACACTTGACAACAATGCAAGTGTCAAAAAACATGCCGAAAATCAGTGTACAAATAGCAAAGTTCAATTGGTAAGGGCCTTACTACGTGTACACGATGGTGTCTACTCAAGTTTTCACTTTGCCACGTGAAATTGCCCTGTTCGACAGTTTATATTTCAAATAGTTTTTCCATCCAATTAACACTTAACAATAATGCAAGTGTCAAACAACGTGTCAAATATTAGTGTACAAATCGCAAAGCTCAATCGGTAAGAACCTTGCTACATGTACACTATGGTGTACACACTTATGTTTACACTTTGCCACATGACATTGCCCTACTGGACAGTTTAAATTTCGAATAGTTTTCCCATCCAATTGACACTTGACAATAATGCAAGTGTCAAAAATCAGTGTATAAATAGCAAATTTCAATTGGTAAGAACCATGCTACATGTACACAACGGTATACACTTTAGTTTACACTTCGCCACATGACATTACCCAGTTGGACAATTTAAATTTCATATAGTTTCCCATGCAATTGACACTTGACAACAATGTGGGTGTCAAACAACGTGTCAAAAATCAGTATAAAAATAGCAAAGTTCAATCGGTATGAACCTTGCTACATGTACACTATGGTGTACACACTTAAGTTTACACTTTGCCACGTGAATTACCCTGTTGGACAGTTTAAATTTCAAATGGTTTTCCCATCCAATTGACACTTGACAATAATGCAAGAGTCAAAAAACGTGTCGAAAATCTGTGTACAAATTGCAAAGTTCAATAGATAACGACCTTGCTACATGTACACTATGGTGTACAGTTTAGTTTACACTTTGCGACGTGGCATTACCTTGTTCGATAGTTTAAGTTTCAAACAGTTTTCCCATCCAATTAACACTTGACAACAATGCAAGTGTCAAAAAACATGTCAAAAATCAGTGTACAAATAGCAAAGTTCAATCGATAAGAACCTTGCTACATGTACACTATGGTGTACACACTTAAGTTTACACTTTGCCACGTGACATTACCCTGCAGGACAGTTTAAATTTCAAACAGTTTTTCCATCCAATTAACAGTTGACAACAACGCAAGTGTAAAAAATCAGTGTACAAATAGTAAAGTTCAATCGGTAAGAACATTGCTACATGTACACAATGGTGTACACTTTAGTTTACACTTCGCCACATGACATTACCCAGTTGGACAGTTTAAATTGCAAATAGTTTTTCCATCCAATTGACACTTGACAATAATGTAGGTGTCAAACGATGTGTCAAAAATTAGTGTACAAATAGCAAAGTTTAATTGGTATGAACCTTGCTACATGTACACTACGGTGTACACACTTAAGTTTACACTTTGCCACGCGACATTACCCTGCCTGATAGTTTAAATTTTAAATAGTTTTCTCATCCAATTAACACTTAACAATAATGTAAGGGCCAAACAACATGTCAAAAAACTGTGTACAAGCTACAAAGTTCAATCGATAATGATCTTGCTACATGTACACTATGGTGTACAGTTTAGTTTACACTTTGCCATGTGACATTACCCTGTTGGACAGTTTAAATTTCAAATAGTTTTCCCATCGAATTGACACTTGACAACAATGCAAGTGTTAAACAACGTGTCAAAAATCAGTGTACAAATGGCAAAGTTCAATCAGTAAGAACTTTGCTACATGTACACTATGGTGTACACACTTAAGTTTACACTTTGCCTCGTTACATTACCCTGTTGGACAGTTTAAATTTCAAATAATTTTCCCATCCAATTGACACTTGTTAGCAATGCAAGTGTTAAACAACATGCCGAAAATCATTGTACAAATAGCAAAATTCAATCGGTAAGGACCTTACTATGTGTACACGATGGTGTCCACTCTAGTTTTCACTTTGCCACGTGAAATTACCCTATTAGACAGTTTATATTTAAAATAGTTTTTCCATCCAATTGAGACTTGACTACAATGCAAGTGTCAAGCAACGTGTCAAAAATCAGTGTACAAATCGCAAAGCTCAATCGGTAAGAACCTTGCTACATGTACACTATGGTGTACACACTTAGGTTTACACTTTGCCACGTGACATTGCCCTGCTGGACAGTTTAAATTTCAAATAGTTTACCCATCCAATTGACACTTGACAACAATTTAAGTGTCAAAAATCAGTGTATAAATTGCAAATTTCAATCGTTAAGAACCATGCTACATGTACACGACAATGTACGCTTTAGTTTACACTTCGCCACATGACATTACCCAGTTGGACAGTTTAAATTTCATATAGTTTTCCTATCCAATTGACACTTGACAACAATGCAGGTGTCAAACGACGTGTCAAAAATCAGTGTAAAAATAGCAAAGTTCAATCGGTATGAACCTTGCTATTTGTACACTATGGTGTACACACTTAAGTTTACACTTTGCCATGTGAATTACCCTGCTGGACAGTTTAAATTTCAAATGATTTTCCCATCCAATTGACACTTGACAATAATGCAAGGGTCAAACAACGTGTTGAAAATCTGTGTACAAATTGCAAAGTTCAATTGATAATGACCTTGCTACATGTACACTATAGTGTACAGTTTAGTTTACACTTTGCCACGTGACATTACCTTGTTCGACAGTTTAAGTTTCAAATAGTTTTCCCATCCAATTGACACTTGAAAACAATGCAAGTGTCAAAAAAAGTGTCAAAAATTAGTGTACAAATAGCAAAGTTCAATTGATAAGAACCTTGGTACATGGACACTATGATGTACACTTTACTTTACACTTTGCCACATGACATTATCCTACTGCATAGTTTAAATTTCAAACAGCTTTTCCATCCAATTGACACTTGACAACAAATCAAGTGTCAAACAACACGTTGAAAATCAGTGTACAAATAGCAAAGTTCAATTGGTAAGAACTTTGTTACAAGTACAATATATCGTACACTTTAGTTTACACTTTGCCACGTGACATTACCCTGTTCGACATTTTAAATTTCAAGCAGTTTTTCCATCTAATTGACACTTGACAACAATGCAAGGGTCAAGCAACGTGTCAAAAATAAGTGTACGAACAACAAAGTTCAATAGGTAAGAACCTTGTTACATGTACACTATGGTGTACACTTCAGTTTACACTTTACCTCGTGACATTACCCTATTGGACAGTTTTAATTTAAAATAGTTTTCCCATCAATTTTATACTTGACAACAATACAAGTGTCAAACAACATATCAAAAATCAGTGTACAAATAGCAAAGTTCAATCGGTATGGAACTTGCTACATGTACTCTATCGTGTACGCTTTAGTTTACACTTTGCCACGTGATATTACCTGTTGGACAGTTTAAATTTCAAACAGTTTTCCCATCCAATTGACACTGGACAACAATGTAAGTGTCAAACAACATGGTAAAAATCAGTGTACAAATAGCAAAGTTTAATCGGTAAGAACCTTGCTACATGTACACTATGGTGTACATACTTTAGTTTACACATTACCACGTGACAATACCCTGCTGGACAGCTTAAGTTTCAAACAATTTTCCAATCCAATTAACACTTGATTAAATTTCAAATTGTTTTCCCATCCAATTGACACTTGACAACAATGCAAGTGTCAAACAATGGGTAAAAAATCAGTGTACGAATAGAAAAGTTCAATCGGTAAGAATCTTGCTACATGTACACTATGGTGTACACTTTAATTCACACTTTGCCACGTGATATTGCCCTGTTAGATAGTTTGAATTTGAAGTAGTTTTTCCATCCAATTCACACTTGACAACAATGCAAGTGTCAAACAACGTGTCAAAAATCAGTGTACAAATAGTAAAGTTCAATCGGTAAGGACCTTGCTACATGTACACTATGGTGTACACTGTAGTTTACACTTTGCCACGTAACATTATCCTTTTGAATAGTTTAAATTTCAAACAGTTTTTCCATCCAATTGACACTTGACAACAATGGAAGTGTTAAACAGCGTGTTAAAATCAGTATACAAGTAACAAAGTTCAACCGATAAGAACCTTGCTATATGTACACTATCATGTACACTTTAGTTTATACTTTACCACGTGATATTACCTTGTTGGACAGTTAAAATTTCAAATAGGTTTCACATCCAATTGACACATGACAACAACGCAAGTGTCAAACAACGTGTCAAAAATCGGTGTACAAATAGCAAAGTTCAATCGGTAAGAACCATGCTATATGTACACTATGGTGTACACTTTAGTTTTTCTTTGCCACGTGACATTACCCTGTTGTACAGTCTATATTTCAAACAGTTTTCCCATCCAATTAACACTTGACAACAATGCAAGTGTCAAACAATGTGTCAAAAATCAGTGTATAACTAGCAAAGATCAATCGATAAGAACCTTACTACATGTACACTATGGTGTACACTTTACTTTATATTTTGCCACGTGACATTACCCTGTTGGACAGTTTAAATTTCAAATAATTTTCCCATTCGATTGACACTTGACATCAATGCAAGTGTCAAACAACGTGTCAAAAATCAGTGTACAAATAGCAAAGTTCAAATGGTAAGAACCTTGCTACATGTACACGACGGTGTACACTTTAGTTTACACATTGCCACGTGACACTACCTTGCTCAGTTTTCCCATCCAAGTGACACTTGACCAGAATGTAAGTGTCAAACAATGTGTAAAAAATCAGTGTACGAAGAGTAAAGTTCAATTGGTAAGAACCTTACTACATGTACACTATGGTGTACACTTTAGCTTACACTTTGCCACATGACATTACCTTGTTGGACAGTTTGAATTTGAAGCAATTTTCCCATCCAATTCATACTTTACAACAATGCAAGTATCAGACAACATGTCGAAAATCAGTGTACAAATAGCAAAGTTCGATCGTTAAGGACCTTGCTACATGTACACTGTGGTGTAAAATTTAGTTTACACTTTGCCACGTAATATTACCCTGTTGGATAGTTTAAATTTTAAACAGTTTTCCCATCCAACTAACACTTGACAACACTGCAAGTTTCAAACAACGTGTCAAAAATTAGTGTACAAAATTCAATCAATAAGAATGTTGCTACATGTACATTATGGTGTACACTTTAGTTTACACTTTGCCACATGGCATTACCCTACTGGACAGTTCAAATTTCAAACAGTTTTCCCATCCCATTAACACTTGACAACAATGCAGATATCAAACAACATGTCAAAAATTAGTGTACAAATATCAAAGTTCAATCGGCAAGGACCTTGCTACATGTACTCTTTGGTGTACACTTTAGTTTACACTTTGCCATGTGACATTACCCAATTGGACAGTTTAAATTTCAAACAATTTTCCCATCCAATTGACACTTGACAACAATGCAAGTGTCAAAAATCAGTGTACAAATGTTAAAGTTCATTTGGTAAGAACTTTGTTACATATACACTATGGTGTACACTTTAGTTTACCCATTGCCACGTGCCATTACCATGTTGGACAGTTTAAATTTCAAGCGGTTTTCCCATCCAATTGACACTGGACAACAATGTAAGTGTCAAACAACGTGTCAAAAATCAGTGTACAAATAGCAAAGTTTAATCGGTAAGAACCTTGCTACATGTACACTATGGTGTACACACTTTAGTTTACACTTTACCTCGTGACATTATCCTGCTGGACAGCTTAAATTTCAAACAATTTTTCCATCCAATTGACACTTGACAACAACGCAAGTATCAGACAATGGGTAAAAAATCAGTGTACGAAGAGAAAAGTTCAATCGGTAAGAATCTTGGTACATGTACACTATAGTGTACACTTTAGTTTACACTTTTTCACGTGACATTACCCTGTTGGACTGTTTGAATTTTAAGTAGTTTTCCCATCCAACACACACTTGACAATAATGCAAGTGCCAAACAACGTGTCAAAATCAGTGTATAAATAACAAAGTTCAATCATTAAGAACCTTGCTATATGTACACTATGGTGTACGGACAGTTAAAATTTCAAGAACCTTGCTATATGTACAGTTTGTCACGTAACATTACCCTATTGGACAATTTAAATTTCAAACAATTTTCCCATTCGATTGACACTTGACATCAATGCAAGTCTCAAACAATGTGTCAAAAATAGTGTACAAATAGCAAAGTTCAAACGATAAGAACCTTGCTACATGTACACGATGGTGTACACTTTAGTTTACACTTTGCCATGGGACACTACCTTGCTGGACAATTTTGATTTTAGGCAGTTTTCCCATTCAATTGACATTTGACAACAATGCAAGTGTCGAACAACGTGCTAATATAAGTGTACAAATAGCAAAGTTCAATCGGAAAGAACATTGCTACATGTACACTATGGTGTACACTTTAGTTTACACTTTGCCACGTGACATTACCCTGTTTGTAGAGATTGAAAAAAAAAATATGTTTTGTTTCGTTTCAAATAAAATTTTCTTATAGGACTCAAGTATAATTTGGGTTATATTACTATGTCGCTACGACACTTCCTAATAGTCCAAATTAGATTTTGGTCACGAAAGTAAAATTCCCCGTACTTGATTTTCTTAAATTTTACAAGGTGTTAAAATCTCTGTAGACGACAAATTTTGTTTGTTACTTTGTTTTGACGACACACATTTTATTGTTTATCTATTAAATCTTTAAAAGTTAGATTAGAAAACCTATTGTATAGTGCATTAACCATCCCAACTTACCTTATTATTTAAACCCAATTTTTGATTAGCCATAAAAAAAATGCCATTTGGTTATTGGGACGATAACTTACATGTCCCTATCCATTTCAATTTGGAAGTTAACATTTTAAAATTTCAACCACCCCCATTTCCTCAAGTGTAACCTCCAATTTTATGTACAACTCCCACCACTTCATTTGAGGAATTGTAACTCCCATTTAAGTGCATTACCCGGCCACATCATTTGAAATATATATATAAAAGAAAAAGGTCCCTTTATTTTTAAATCATAAGTTTGTTTTGATAACTCAAATTTAAAAACTTCTTTAGCCCCATTTTCTCCCCTAATTCTTTTGCCCATTTCCCATAAACTAAAGTATCTTTAAATCTAAAAATTTATTTGAAGAAGAGGCAAGAAGTGCACTGCATTTTTACTTCTTATTGAACGCAAAACAGTATTCAAATTACAAGCATTAAGGTAGGGGTGTTTGGGCACTTTTGTAAGTGATGAAAGACTTATATGTTTTCGCTTGCATTAAACTCACTATTGTGTTACTCATGATGGAATCACCATTTGGTGGTTTACACAAGAAATGGAATCGCCGTTTGGTGTTTTATATGAAGAAATGATTATGAATAATGAAATGGGGTTATCAAAACCTACAAGTAAGCGGACTTGACTGATCACCAACTCGCTTGAAATTGACGGTGACACAATCAATTAAAGTTTACATTTCTGAATATATATATTTTTACCATTTACTTAAGTGATTCCTACTGAGTATTATTTATAGTACTCATCCCTACAAATAATTTTACAGGTTAAGATCGAGGCATGGCAGTGGTTGGCATAGTGGCAAGTGTTCGGCGATCTCTAATGCTTTCAATTTCTAGTAAATATTTCTATTTATGTAAACAGTTTATGGATACTTTAATGACACTTTTTAGAAATTTTTTAATGTTTATTTTGTCTAGTTTCATGGACGATGCATGTTAACTAGAAATTAGAGATGTTTGATTGAATACGTATGAAGTTTAAATTTATGCTGGGTTAAATTTCAGATTCTGTCCTCCTATTTGAAAATGGTATAACTTGGGCTACGGTGCATGTTTTTAAGTGAAATCAGTGGGGTTTGAAAGGTCTACGAGTCTTTTAATATTGGCCTTTGTAATTTCTCAAAAATAATTTCTAAAGGAAACGTTATGCCGGTTAGTAAACTGCATCGTGTCAAATCCCAGATTCCTGTCCAGCATATTAGAGTAATATTTTTGTGCTTCAAACGTTATCGTCGAAACCCCAAATTTTTATATGTCGTACATACATGAATGCTTTAGTCCCTGTAAAAATTTCATAAATTTTAATAGACATTTGCTACGCCGAATATATTTTTCTTCCGCTGTTGTTAAATCCGTAATTGTCAATTTGTCTTCAAATCTTTTAAAAAATCAAATTTTGCTACATTTGCCTAAGTTTATATAGATAGCTACCTTCAATTATATTTTATATTTAAAAAAATTTTGGATTTATAAAATACTTTGGCTAGCGTCAAAGGGGTCAAACCAAAGAAAGAAACGAATATTATTTTAATGCTTCGGGTTCTGAGAATTCAGGGCGTTACAACTTGATATCAGAGCCTAGGTTTTTTTTTCTATAGACTCACAATAGAAACCATATCTTAGAAGTGTTTTGTCACATATAAAGTTGAACAAACTCTTTTGAGGATCTTGAGCACTATGCTTACCATAGCCGCGCCATGCCAATTTTGAGGTAAAGAAAGTTTTATGATTATGCTTGTATCTATGTGATGATTATGAAATAGTTATTTCAAATACAACATTTGAAATGTATTTATGAATATTAATATATGTTTGAGCTGAATACCTCTTGTGAATAATCATTATTTTGCAAAGTATTTTGAGAACGTGACCATATTAAATGTTTATTTAAGTCCTCAAAAATTAACTAAAACTTATTAGATACCCACTAATTGGAATTTGAATAATTGGTAGGAAGATGAGTTCATTGATGCCTCGTCAATGTGAGATCATGAGACAGTATGATGAGTATCAGTGGAATCCAATGCACAATATGCATGAGCACATTTGGGAAATGCTTGTAAGGTGGAGAGAGGTGAGACAACTAGGCTATATGGTCACTGGGTGTCAGGCCACCCGCCTTCTTATTGATACCTTGCCAGAAGAGTGGCTGGAGACTGTCGAATCGATATATGAATCGATTTATGATTATTTATGGGGTATTGCTATGCCTACTTTGCCTCGAGAGATTAACTATGAGGCCTTTTGCATGGAGCTGATTGATCAGTGGGAGTTGGCCCGACTCGCGATCCCTGAGGATGATAGTGTACCTACTGAGATGTACATTCATAATGATGAACCTCCATCTATTTCAGACGATGAGGCATAACCTTCTAAAAAACCTAGGGTTCAGGGAGGCTGGATTAGTGGTGACGATGAATAAAGAATCAAAATCTTAGTAGATTTTATTAGGTTAATTGTTATTGATGTCTAGTAGGATTTCTTTTGTTTTTTCGTTGACTAGCGCCAGACGCTCTGTTATTGCTTTATATTCCTCTTGAAGGATTTTATTTAGATGATAATAAAAGATTTTTGAGCTATAAATCTCTTCCCTATATTGTGAAAATACTGTCGACTTCTCTGAATGAGATTACATTTATGATGGTATATAGGACTATGGCGCGAACAAAGATAATTAGGGAATTAAGGCGAGAGATTGATGAGTTGAAACAGGCTCTGGCTACTCAAGCTGCACCTCCAGCTCCACCAATCCCACCTGCATCGCCAGTACCATTAGCATATCGACATATACCGTCTATTTCAGCAGTAGAACAATTTCACAGATATCGACCCCTACCTTTGATGGAGGGAAAGACCCTCTGGCAGCTGAAGAGTGGTTGCGTGCTATTGAGAAAATCTTTCGGCACATCTCTTGTCCAGAAAATCAAAAAGTATTATGTGCTGAGTTTATGCTAGTTGGAAGAGCAAGCCATTGGTGGGAATCCTCATCACGTACTCGTACCGAGGAGGAACAATGTAATTCAACTTGGTACCAGTTCAAAATGGAGCTAGCAGAGAAGTTTTTCCCACAAGCTCTACGAGACTATAAGGAGGTAGAATTTTTAAGACTGGTACTGGGAGATATGGAATTTTCCGAGTATGAGAGCAAGTTTGAGGAATTATCTCGATATGCCCCACATCTTGTAAGTACTAAGCTAATGAAGGTAAAACATTATGAGAGGGGCCTGCGCCCAGAGATCAGGCAGATTATGAGTTCACACGATCTCACCACTTTTCAGGCAATTGTGAAGAAAGCTCAAATAGTAACATATTCGGGGGTGAAGTTGATAAATCAGGGACAGCGTAATGACTTTGGGAAAAGGAAGTAGTAGGATAAGAATAAGAATTCTAGACAGTTTAAGAAGCGAACATTTGTGGGCCAGTCAAGTAGTCCTCCATCCCAATGTCCTAAATGTAACAAGTTTCACAGATGGGAATGTCTGTATGGAAAATATACTTGCTATAAGTTTGGCCAACTTGGCCATGTGGTTTCCTCATGTCCATCGATTAAGAAACCCGAACAAGAGAAGAAAGGAAAAGCAAGGGTGTTTGCTCTGACTCACGATGAGGCTGCCCAAAATCTGGACGTAATCGCAGGTAGTTTATCCGTCTTTGGAACTTCGGTTTATATCCTTATTGATTCTGGTACAACACATTCATTCATATCTAATGCATGTCTAGCTAAGATCAATGCTTCAAGTAAGAAGAATGATAATGTACTAGAGGTTAGTATGCCATCAGGAGGAACTATTGATACTGATAGGATAGCAATGGGGGTACAAATAAATTTTGATGGACTGACATTAGAGGCTGACTTGTACGTTATAGAAATGAAAGACTTTGATATTATTTTAAGCATGGATTGGATAGGTAAAAATCGAGCCACGATAGTATGTTTTGAGAAAGAGGTAATTTTTCAAAGATAGAGAGAAGAGGAATTCAGATTTTATGGATCGAACGTTAAGGCACTTCCTCGCGTCATCTCAGCTTTGAAGGCAAAAAGCATGTTGAGGAAGCTTGACTGCCAGGGGTATCTTGTCAATCTTTTCGGCACCTCATCTCAAGATAAAATATTAGATGATGTGCCAATAGTACCAGAGTATGCTGACATGCTCCCCGATGATCTACCGGGTATTCCACCCGATAGACAAGTGGAATTCACAGTAGATTTGGTACCTGAAGCTACTCATGTGTTCAAAGCTCCATATCGAATGGCACCAAAGGAATTACAAGAGTTAAGGATGCAACTAGAAGAACTTCTAGACAAAAGGTTCATTAGACCAAGTGTATTTCCTTGGGGAGCTCTGGTACTCTTTGTAAAGAAGAAAGACGGTACTATGAGGCTGTGCATCGACTACCGTGAATTGAATAAGTTGATGATCAAAAATAAGTATCCTCTTCCTAGGATTGAAGACCTATTTGATTAGTTGAAGGGCGGATCCGTATTCTCAAAAATTGATTTAAGGTCGGGCTACCATCAATTGAAGATTAAGTCGGTCAATATACCAAAAATGGCATTTAGGACTCAATATGGGCATTATGAGTTTTCGGTGATGCCCTTTGGCTTGACGAATGCCCCTGCGATGTTTATGGACTTGATGAATAGAGTGTTCCATCAGTATTTGGACATGTTTGTCATCATATTTATTTACGACATACTAATATATTTGAGAGATTCCCTGCAACATGAAGAACATTTGAGGATAGTTTTGGGAACCCTGCGTCAGGAAAAGTTGGATGCCAAATTCAAGAAATGTGAATTTTGGCTTGACCGAGTGGGGTTTCTAGGCCATACTGTTTCAGCACAAGGAATTGAAATGGATCAATCCAAAGTTGAGGCCATAATAAATTGGCCGAAACCTACAAATGTTGGAGAAGTAAGGAGCTTTCTAGGGTTAACTGGTTATTATCGGTGATTTATAGAAGGGTTCTCCAAGATTGCAGCTCCTACGACACAGTTGATTCGGAAGGGTACTAAGTTCGTATGGTCGGAGAAATGTGAACAAAGTTTTCAAGAGTTAAAAGACAGGCTCGTATCTGCCCCGGTCTAACTATTCCCGATGGTTCAGAAGGTTTTGTGATTTATAGTGATGCATCCAAGCTTGGGTTAGGATGTGTTTTGATGCAACATGGGAAAGTAACAGCTTATTCTTCGAGGCAGTTGAAGCAATACGAACAGAATTATCCCACTCATGACCTTGAACTAGCAGCGATAGTGCACGCCTTGAAGATTTGGTGCCACTACCTGTTGGGCGCAAGTGCGAGATCTACACTGATCATAAGAGTCTCAAATACTTCTTCACCCAAAGGGAGTTGAATTTGAGACAGCGACGGTGGTTAGAATTAGTGAAAGATTATGACTACACTATCCTGTACCATCCGGGTAAGGCTAATGTAGTTGCTGATGCACTGAGTAGAAAGAACATGGAACAGTTGTCAGCACGTGTACAAGACAGGATCATTTAATAAGAGATTTTGAAAACTTGAGAATTGAAGTATTAATGTAATACTCCAAAATTTTATGCTTGTTTAAATTTCCGTAGGATAGTGATTTAACTTTCAATATTCTTTTTGGCCATAAGAAAAAGGGGACACCACCTTTGTAGTGGTTAATGCTAGAGGTAGTTAATGAATGTAGGCATGAAGTGTCGAAGGTTGTGTATGTATGAAGTGATTATTAGTTAGTCGAAACTTAAGGCAAGTTTGGACTTGAATGAAGTGGATTATTTTGTTAGGACTTCAATTGGCCAAATGATTAAATTATGTTACAATCTACAATTTTTGAATATGTAAGTTGGGTACAAGTTTAAATTTGGGGTACACTTTGTTAACAATGAAAGTTAGAGGGTTTAGATTATATTAGTTGAAAAGATGAGAGGTTTCCTTTGTAAAACTAGGTTTTAAGGCCACTTATTACCCTATAATCAACCTACTTGTTATCCATCATCACCATACACTTAGACAATAGGCTAAACATGTGTAAAGGTAAGAAAAAAAAATGGGAGGAGAAGGGGTGAGGCGGTGGAGTAGAGAAAAGAAGAAAAAAAAAATATCAAGCCTTATCCTTATCTTTATATATATATAAATACATCCATATCCATTGCCATAGAAAGATTTCCTTCATTTTACAAAACACTTATACACTTAAAAAGAGAGCAAAAACCGAAAATAAGAAAGGAAAGGGAAGGAAGTAAACCTAGCACTTCCAATTTACATTTCAATCGAAGATCTTCAAATTTTACGGTAAGATACTTTCATGCTTAAGAGTTATGATTTTCATGGTAATATTTATGCTTATGTTATGCATGAAAAACCATAATATGATTATGGTGGACAAGTCCACAAAGTTAGATATCTATTTATGCCTTAGGACAAGTCCGAAGGGCACCGGCAAGCCGGAATATGCAAGTATGGGTTTGACTGTATTCTTTTGTGTGGTATTATCATGATAAAAATCCAAGCATGGTATCTTATTGAGTGTTTCTTATACTCATAGTATGTTATGCTAAATTTTCAGATCTATGATCATTTGAATTGATGGAAGTTAGTTGGCTTACGCGATGATGGATTAAGGACAACGAAGTTTTGTACCGAAGGTTTTCTTTTGTGTGCTTTGTTCGATGACAGTTTTTCCATCTATTTTTTTTATGGTATTATGTAAAAATATGAACATGACATGATGTATTATGGTATTAATAGTAAATTTTGTAATTATATCTTTCATTTTATGTTAAGAGACATTTTTGTAGTTTATTTTCCTTGCAAGAGACAAAAGGCAGAAACGGGACAGTTTCTGGAGTCAATTTCAAAATAATGTTTCTAACTCTATAAACGTCCATTTGAAACTCTAAAAATATGTTTGTTTTCCTCTTTGAGTTTTCTAAATATGGCCGAAGGAATCACTCAATTTGGATATCTATGGCCTGAGTTATCAAGTTTTTAACGTCCAAAGGTCAATCTGGATCTCCTGTGTAATACTTCACTGTTTTCAGTAAAACGTCTATATCATAAGATCTTGGAAAATTTTCATATTTTAACCTAGAAAACTACTTGAAATTATCTTTCTAATGCCACAAATTTCATAGAAAAAGGAGTTGGGATGAATTTTATAAAAATTGTCAAACTTGCTGCCCCAACTAATCTTGACAGTGCCGAGGCCGTATATGTGAAGCATAATTCCTTGTTGACATGCACTTTTATCGGCCATCAAATTTTATAAGAATTATTTTACCATGTTGAAAATAAGTTTTTCACATGTAACACTTCTATTTAAGAGTATTTACATGTACCAAAGGCAGAAGCTATTATGTTTAGTACGTGACCCTCGAAGCGTAAGTTCGGGGCATCACAATTAACATCACCAGTAAGAACATCGGCGAAGTTAGCAAGTTTTACTATGAAATCGACACTCAGGGACAGAATAGTATCTGCTCAGAAAGATGATCCCTTTTTGGAAAAGATCAGGGCTGATTTAGGAACTGAGAAGATGAAGGGATTTGAAGTAGCCGGAGACAAAGCCTTGATGTTTAAGGGTCGATTGTGCGTGCCAAAAGATGAAGCATTGAGAAATGAAATTATGATTGAGGCTCACTCAACTCCTTACGCTGCCCACCCAGGTGGAACTAAATGTATCGAGATTTGCGTAATACATTTTGGTGGAGAAATATGAAGAGGAAGATAGCTCTGTTCGTGTCCAAATGCATGGTTTGCCAACAGGTGAAGGCTGAACATCAGAGGCTGTGGGGATTGTTGAACCCAATAGGCATACCAGAATGAAAGTGGAAAAAGATTGCAATGGATTTTGTCATTGGATTTCCTAGATCAGTGAAAGGTCATGATGCGATCTGGGTAACTGTGGACCAACTTACAAAATCTGCTCATTTCTTGCCAGTTCGGACAACCTACAGCTTAGAACAGCTTGCACAAATTTATGTCAGGGAGATTATACGACCTCATGGTTATCGGCATCTATCGTATCAGATAGAGACCTGAAGTTTACTTCGAAGTTTTGGATAGGTCTTCAGAAAGCTATGGGTACCAAGTTAACATTTATACTGCATATCATCCTCAGACTGACGAACAATCTAAACGAACTATACAAGTTCTTGAAGATTTGTTGAGAGCTTGTGTCCTAGATTTGGGTGGTAAATGGGAAAATCATTTGCCATTGGTTGAATTTGCATACAACAATAGCTTTCAAGCCACTATTGGCATGGCCCCGTATGAGGCTTTGTATGGTAGACGATGTCGTTCACCATTATACTGGGATGAAGTTGGTGAAAGAAGAATTTTAGGCCTAGAATTGGTCGAGAAGACTATGGAGGCTATATATAAAATTAGATAAAGAATTAAGACTGCCCAAGATCGTCAAAAGAGTTATGCTAACAAAAGGAGAAAAGAATTGACTTTCAAGATTGGAGAGGAAGTATTTCTCAAAGTGGCACCAATGAAGGGAATACTACAATTTTGAAAGAAAGGGAAGCTAAGCCCTAGATTTATCGGTCCAATTGAGATTCTTGAAAAGATTGGGAATGTGGCATATCGATTAGCATTGCCACTTGAACTTTTAGCAGTGCACAACATATTCCACATTTCTATGTTGAGAAAGTACATTTCGGATCCTAATCATGTGGTGAATGTTCGATCACTGGATGTGCGGAGTGATATGACGTACGAAGAAGCTCCTGCAGTGATCCTGGAAAGAAAGGACCATGTCCTAAGAAATTGAAAGATTCCACTAGTCAAAGTCCAGTGGAGTAAACATGGTGAGGATGAGGCTATTTGGGAATGAGAAGAGGACATTTTAGCCAAGTACCCCGATCTCCTTAAAACAAGTAAGTTAAATTTCGATGACGAAATTATTTTAAGTGGGGAGAGTTGTAGTGATCGGAAAAAAACGTGTTTTGTTTCGTTTCAAATAAAATTTTCTTAAAGGACTCAAATATAATTTGGGTTTTATTATTATGTCGCTACGACACTTCCTAATAGTCCAAATTAAATTTTGTTCACAAAAGTAAAATTCTGCCGACTTGATTTTCTTAAATTTTACAAGGTGTTAAAATCTCTGTAGATGACAAATTTTATTTGTTACTTTGTTTTGATGACACATTTTATTGTATATCTATTAAATCTTTAAAAGTTAGATTAGAAAACCTATTGTATAGTGCATTAACCATCCAACTTACCTTATTATTTAAACCCCATTTTTTATTAGCCATTGAAAAAAAATAAAAATAAAAATAAAAAAATAAAATCTGCCATTTGGTTATTGGGATGATAACTTACACGTCCCTATCCATTTCCATTGGGAAGTTAACATTTTAAAATTTCAACCACCCCCATTTCCTCAAGTGTAACCTCCAATTTTAAATACAACTCCCACCACTTCATTTGAGGAATTGTAACTCCCATTTTAAGTGCATTACACGGCCACATCATTTGAAATATAAAAAAAGAAAAGAAAAAGGATCCCTTTATTTTTAAATCATAAGTTTGTTTTGATAACTCAAATTTAAAAACTTCTTTAGCCCCATTTTCTCCCCTAATTCTTTTGCCCATTTCCCATAAACTAAAGTATCTTTAAATCTAAAAATTTATTTGAAGAAGAGGCAAGAAGTACACTGCATTTTTACTTCTTATTGAACGCAAAACGGTATTCAAATTACAGGCATTAAGGTAGGGGTGTTTGGGTACTTTTGTAAGTGATGAAAGACTTATATGTTTTCGCTTGCATTAAACTTACTATTGTGTTACTCATGATGGAATCACCGTTTGGTGGTTTACACAAGAAATGGAATCGCCAGTTGGTGGTTTATATGAAGAAATGATTATGAATAATGAAATGGGGTTATCAAAACCTACAAGTATGCGGACTTGACTGATCACCAATTCGCTTGAAATTGACGGTGACACAACCAATTAAAGTTTTCATTTCTGAAAATATATATTTTTACCATTTACTTAAGTGCTTCCTACTGATTATTATTTATAGTATTCATCCTTACAAATAATTTTACAGGTTAAGATCGAGGCATGGTAGTGGTTGGCATAGTGACAAGTGTTCGGCGATCTATAATGCTTTCAATTTCTAGTAAATATTTCTATTTATGTAAACAGTTTATGGATACTTAGATGACACTTTTTAGAAATCTTTTAATGTTTATTTTGTCTAGTTTCATGGATGACGCATGTTAACTAGAAATTAGAGGTGTTGGATTGAATATGTACGAAGTTTAAATTTATGCTGGGTTAAATTTCAGATTCTGTCCTCCCATTTGAAAATGGTATAACTTGGGCTACAGTGCATGTTTTTAAGTGAAATCAGTGGGGTTTGAAAGTTCTATGAGTCTTCTAATACTGACCATTTGAATTTCTCAAAAATATTTTCTAAAGGAAAAGTTATGCCCGTTTTAGTAAACTGCATCGTGTCGAATCCGAGATTCCTGTCCAGCATATTCGAGTAATATTTTCGTCCTCCAAACGTTATCTTCGAAACTTCAAATTTTTATATGTCGTACATATACAAATACTTTAGTCCTTGTAAAAATTTCATAAATTTTATAGACATTTTCTAGGCCAAATATATTTTTCTTCTGCTGTTGTTAAATCCGTAATTGTTGATTTGTCTTCAAATCATTTAAAAAATCAAATTTTGCTACATTTGCCTAAGTTTATATAGATAACTACCTTCAACTATATTTTTGTATATTTTTATATTTAAAAAATTTTGGATTTATAAAATACATTGGCTAGCGTGAAAGGGGTCAAACCAAAGAAAGAAACGAATATTATTTTAACACTTCGGTTCCGAGAATTCGGGGCGCTACACTGTTGGACAGTTTAAATTTCAAACAATTTTCCCATCCAATTGACACTTTATTAAATTTCAAGTAGTTTTCCCATCGAAGTGATGCATGACAACAATGCGAGTGTGAAATAACGTGTCAAAAATCAGTGTACAAATAGCAAAGTTCTATCGGTAAGGACCTTGCTACATGTACACTTCGGTGTACACTTTAATTTTCACTTTGCCACGTGATATTACCCTATTGAACAGCTTAAATTTCAAACAGTTGTCCCAATCAATTGACACTTGACAACAATGCAAGAGTCAAACAATGTGTAAAAAATCTGTGTACAAATAGCAAAGTTCAATCGGTAAGAACCTTGCTACATGTACACTATGGTATACACACTTTAGTTTAAACTTTGCCTCGTGACATTACCCTACTAGACAGTTTAAATTTCAAATAGTTTTCCCATCTAATTGACACTTGATTAAATTTCAAACAGTTTTCCTATCCAATTGACACTAGACAACAATGCAAGTGTCAAACAACGTGTAAAAAATTAGTGTACGAACAGCAAAGTTCAATTGGTAAGAACCTTGCCACATGTACACTTTAGTTTACACTTCGTCACGTGACATTACCCTGCTGGACAATTTGAAATTGAAGCTATTTTCCCGTCCAATTCACACTTGACAACAATTTAAGTGTCAAACAATGTGTCAAAAATTAGTGTACAAATAGCAAAGTTCAATCGGTAAGGACCTTGCAATATGTACACTATGGTGTACACTTTAATTTACACTTTACCACGTGACATTACCCTGTTGGACAGTTTAAATTTCAAACAGTTTTCACATCAGATTGACACTTGACTACAATGCAAGTGACAAACAACGTATCAAAAATCAATGTACAAATTGCAAAGTTCAATCGGTAAGAACCTTGCTACATGTACACTATGGTGTATACTTTAGTTTACACTTTTTCACGTGACATTACCCTGTTGGATAGTTTGAATTTGAAGCAGTTTTCCTATCCAATTCACAGTTGACAACAATGCAAGTGTAAAAAATCTGGGTACAAATAGCAAAGTTCAATCGGTAAGGACCTTGCTACATGTACACTATGGTGTACACTTTAGTTTACACTTTACCACGTGACATTACCCTGTTGGACGGCTTAAATCTCAAATAGTTTTCCCATCCAATTGACACTTGACTACAATGCAAGTGTCAAACAACGTGTAAAAAATCAGTGTACGAATAACAAAGTTCAATCGGTAAGAACCTTGCTACATGTATATTATGCTGTACACTTTAGTTTAAACTTCACCACATGACATTACCCTGTCGGACAGTTTGAATTTGAAGCAACTTTCCCGTCCAATTCACACTTGACAACAATGCAAGTGTCAAATAATGTGTTAAAAATCAGTGTACAAATAGCAAAGTTCAATCAGTAAGGACCTTGCTACATGTACACTATGGTGTACACTTTAGTATACACTTTACCAAGTGACATTACCTAGTTGGATAGTTTAAATTTCAAACAGTCTTTCCATCAATTGAATCTTGACTACAATGCAAGTGTCAAACGACGTGTCAAAAATCAGTGTACAAATATCAAAGTTCAATCGGTATGAACCTTGCTACATGTACACTATGGTGTACACTTTAGTTTACACTTTGCCACATGAAATTACCCTACTGGATAGTTTGAATTTCTAATAGTTTTTCTATCCAATTCACACTTGACAACAATGCAAGTATCAAACAACGTGTTGAAAATTAGTGTGCAAATAGCAAAGTTCAATCGGTAAGAACCTTGCTACATGTACACTATGGTATACACTTCGGTTTACACTTTGCTACTTAGCATTACCCTGTCAGAAAGTTTAAATTTCAAAAAAAATTTCCATCCAATTGACACTTGACAACAATGCAAGTGTCAAACAACGTGTCAAAAATCAGTGTACAAATAGCAAAGATCAATCGATACGAACCTTGTTACATGTACACTATAGTGTACACTTCAGTTTATACTTTGCCACGTAACATTATCCAGTTGGATAGTTTAAATTTAAAGCAGTTTTTCCATCCAATTGACACTAGACAACAATGCAAGTGTCAAACAATGTGTTAAAAATCAGTGTACAAATAGCACAGTTCAATCGGTAAGAACCTTGCTATATGTACACTATGGTATACCCTTTAGTTTACACTTTGCCACACAATATTACCCTATTGGACAGTTTAAATTTCGAACTATTTTCCCATCCAATTGATACTTGAAAACAATGCGAGTTTCAAACAACGTGTCAGAAATCAGTGTACATATAGCAAAGTTCAATCGGTAAGGACCTTGCTACATGTACACTTCGGTGTACAATTTAGTTTTCACATTGCCACATGACATTACCCTGTTGAACATCTTAAATTTAAAATAGTTTTTCCATCCAATTGACACTTCACAACAATACAAGTGTCAAACAACGTGTAAAAAATCAGTGTACAAATCACAAAGTTCAATCGGTAAGATCCTTGCTACATGTACACTATGGTGTACACTTTGCCATGTGACATTACCCTGTTGGACAGCTTAAATTTAAAATAGTTTTTCCCATCCAATTGACATTTGAGTACAATGCAAGTGTCAAAAAACATGTC
The DNA here is from genome assembly GCF_002742605.1 of Olea europaea var. sylvestris. Taxonomy (NCBI): domain Eukaryota; kingdom Viridiplantae; phylum Streptophyta; class Magnoliopsida; order Lamiales; family Oleaceae; genus Olea; species Olea europaea. The sequence goes on from NW_019259048.1 coordinate 73,138, forward strand.
AAAAATCAGTGTACAAATAGCAAAGTTCAATCGATAAGAACTTTACTACATGTATACTATGGTGTATACTTTAGTTTACACTTTACCACGTGACATTACCCTGCTGGACAGTTTAAATTTCAAACAGTTTTTCCCATCCAATTGACACTTGACTACAATGCAAGTGTGAAACGTGTCGAAAATCAGTGTACTAATAGCAAAGTTCAATCGGTAAGGACCTTGCTACATGTACACATCAGTGTACACTTTAGTTTTCACATTGCAACGTGACATTACCCTATTGAATAGCTTAAATTTAAAATAGCTTTCCATCCAATTGACACATGGCAACAATGTAAGAGTCAAACAACTTGTAAAAAATCAGTGTACAAATAGCAAAGTTCAACTGGTAAGAACCTTGCTACATGTACACTATGGTGTACACTTTAGTTTACACTTTGCCACGGGACATTACCCTGTCGGACAGATTAAATTTCAAACAGTTTTTCCATCCAATTGACACTTGACAACAATGCTAGTATCAAACAACATGTCGAAAATCAATGTACAAATAGCAAAGTTCAATCTGTAAGAACCTTACTACATGTACACTATGGTGTACACTTCAGTTTACACTTTCCCACGTGACATTCCTCTATTGGACAGTTTAAATTTCGAGCAGTTTTTTCATCCAATTGACACTTGACTACAATGCAAGTTTCAAACAACGTGTCGAAAATCAGTGTACAAATAGCAAATTTCAATTGGTAAGAACCTTACTACATGTACACTATGATGTACACTTTAGTTTTCACTTTGCCACGTGACATTACCCTTTTGGACAGTTTCAATTTGTAGCAGTTTTCCCATCCTATTCATACTTGACAACAATGCAAGTGTCAAAAATCAGTGTAAAAAAAGCAAAGTTAAATCGGTAAGGACCTTGCTACATGTACACTATGGTGTACACTTTAGTTTACACTTTACCACGTGACATTACCCTGTTGGACAGTTTAAATTTAAAACAGTTTTCCCATCCAATTGACACTTGACTACAATACAAGTGTCAAACAACGTGTCAAAAGTCAGTGTACAAATTGTAAAGTTCAATCGGTAAGAACCTTGCTATATGTACACTATAGTGTACACTTTAGTTTACAGTTTGCCATGTGATATTACCCTGTTGAACAGTTTAAATTTCAAACTATTTTCCCGTCCAATTAATCCTTGACAACAATGCAAGTTTCAAATAATGTGTCAAAAATCAGTGTACATATAACAAAGTTCAATCGGTAAGGACCTTGCTACATGTACACTTCGGTGTACACTTTAGTTTTCACATTGCCACATGACATTACCCTGTTGAACAGCTTAAATTTAAAACAACTTTCCCATCCAATTTACACTTGGCAACAATGTAAGTGTCAAATAACGTGTAAAAAATCAGTGTACAGATAGCAAAGTTCAATCGGTAAGAACCTTGCTACATGTACACTATTGTGTACACTTTAGTTTACACTTCACCACATGACATTACCCTACTGGACAGTTTAAATTTGATGTAATTTTGCCATCCAATTCATACTTGACAACAATGCAAGTGTCAAACAATGTGTTAAAAATCAGTGTACAAGTAGCAAAATTCAATCGGTAAGGACCTTGCTACATGTACACTATGGTGTACACTTTAGTTTACACTTTACCACGTGACATTACCTTGTTGAACAATTTAAATTTCAAATAGTTTTCCCATCCAATTGACACTTGATTACAATGCAAGTTTCAAACAACGTGCAAAAAATCAGTGTACGAATAACAAAGTTCAATTGGTAAGAACTTTGTTACATGTACATTATGCTGTACACTTTAGTTTACACTTCACTACGTGACATTACCCTGTTGGACAGTTTGAATTTGAAGCAAATTCCTCGTCCAATTCACACTTGACAACAATGCAAGTGTCAAACAATGTGTCAAAAATCAGTATACAAATAGCAAAGTTCAATCAGTAAGGACCTTGCTACGTGTACACTATGGTGTACACTTTAGTTTACACTTTGCCATGTGACATTACCCAATTGGATAGTTTAAATTTCAAACAGTCTTTCCATCAATTGACACTTGACTACAATGCAAGTGTCAAACAACGCGTCAAAAATCAGTGTACAAATAGCAAAGTTCAATCGGTAAATACCTTGCTATATGTACACTATGGTGTACACTTTAGTTTACACTTTGCCACATGAAATTACCTTACCGGACAGTTTGAATTTCTAACAGTTTTCCTATCCAATTCACAATTGACAAAAATGCTAGTGTCAAACAACGTGTCAAAAATTAGTGTACAAATAGCAAAGTTCAATCGGTAAGAACCTGCTACTTGTACACTATGGTGTACACTTCGATTTACACTTTGCTATGTAACATTACCCTGTTGGAAAGTTTAAATTTCAAATAGTTTTTCCACCAATTGACACTTGACAGCAATGCAAGTGTCAAACAACATGTCAAAAATCAGTGTACAAATAGCAAAGTTCAATCGATATGAACCTTGCTAATGTACACTATGGTGTACACTTCAGTTTACACTTTTCCACGTGACATTACCCTATTGGACAGTTTAAATTTAAAACAATTTTTCCATCCAATTGACACTTGACAACAATGTAAGTTTCAAACAACGTTTCAAAAATAAGTGTACAAATAGCAAAGTTCAATCGGTAAGGACCTTGCTACATGTACACTTTGATGTACACTTTAGTTTTCACTTTACCACATGACATTACCCTATTCAACAGCTTAAATTTCAAATAGTTTTTCCAACCAATTGACACTTGGCAACAATGCAAGAGTCAAACAACGGTTAAAAAATCAGTGTACAAGTTGAAAAGTTCAATCGGTAAGAACCTTGCTACATGTACACTATGGTGTACACTTTGGTTTACACTTTACCACGTGACATTACCCTGTCGGATAGTTTAAATTTCAAACAGTTTTTCCATCAAATTGACAATTGACAACAATGCAAGTGTCAAACAACGTGTCCAAAATCAATGTACAAATAGCAAAGTTCAATCTGTAAGAACCTTGCTACATGTACACTATGGTGTACACTTTAGTTTACACTTTGCCACGTGATATTATCCTGTTGGACAGTTTAAATTTTGAACAGTTTTTCCCGTCCAATTGACACTTGACTACAATGCAAGTGTCAAACAAGCGTCAAAAATCAGTGTACAAATAGCAAAGTTCAATCGATAAGAACCTTGCTACATGTACACTATGGTGTACACTTCAGTTTACAATTTGCCATGTGATATTACCCTATTGGATAGTTTAAATTTCAAACTATTTTCCCATCCAATTGATACTTGACAACAATGTAAGTTTAAAACAACGTGTCAAAAATCAGTGTACATATAGCAAAGTTCAATCGTTAAGGACCTCGCTACATGTGCAATTCGGTGTACACTTTAGTTTTCACTTTGCCATGTGACATTACCCTGTTGAACAACTTAAATTTCAAATAGTTCTCCCATCCAATTGACACTTGGCAACAATGAAAGTGTCAAACAATGCATAAAAAATTTGTGTACAAATAGCAATGTTAAATCGGTAAGAACCTTGCTACGTGTACACTATAGCGTACACTTCGGTTTACACTTTGCCACATGTCATTACCCCGTTGGATAGTTTAAATTTCGAATAGTTTTTCCATCCATTTGACACTTGACAACAATGCAAGTATCAAACAACATGTGCAAAATCAATGCACAAATAGCAAAGTTCAATCTTTAAGAACCTTGCGTACACTATGGTGTACAGTTTAGTTTACACTTTGCCACGTGACATTACCCTATTGGACAATTTCAATTTCAAATAGTTTTTCCCATCAAATTGACACTTGACTACAATACAAGTGTCAAACAACGTGTCGAAAATCAGTGTACAAATAGCAAAGTTCAATCGGTAAGGACCTTGGTACATGAAAACAATGGTGTACACTTTAATTTACACTTTGCCACGAGACATTAGTCCATTGGACAATTTGTATTTCAAACAATTTTCCCATCCAATTGACACTTGACAACAATGCAAGTGTCAAACAACGTGTCAAAAATCAGTGTACAAATAGCAAAGATCAATCGATAAGAACCTTGCAACATGTACACTATGGTGTACACTTTACTTTACACTTTGCCATGTGTCATTAGGCTGTTGGATAGTTTAAATTTCAAATAGTTTTTCCATGTGTCTAACAACGTGTCGAAAATCAGTGTACGTGTAGGAAAGTTCTATGGTTTACACTTCAGTTTGTACTTTACCACGTGACATAACACTATTGGATAGTTTAAATTTCAAACCGTTTTCCCATCCAATTGACACTTGTCAACAATGGAAGTGTCAAACAACGTGCCGAAAACTAGTGTATGAATAGCAAAGTTCAATCCGTAAGGACCTAGCTACATGTACACCATGGTTTACACTTTTGTTTACGCATTACCACGTGATATTACACTGTTTGACAGTTTAAATTTCAAACAGTTTTCCCATCCAATTGACACTTGACAACAATGCAAGTGTCAAACAATGTGTGTGAAATCAATGTACAAATAGTAAAGTTCAATCAGTAAGAAACTTACTACATGTGTACTGTGGTGTACACACTTAAGTTAACAGTTTGCCACGTGACATTACCCGGTTGGACTGTTTAAATTTCAAATGGTTTTCCCATCCAATTGATACTTGACAACAATGCAAGTGTCAAACAACGTGTCCAAAATCAGTGTACAAATCGTAAAGTTCAATCGGTGCGAACCATGCTAAATGCACACTATAGTGTACACATTTAAGTTTACACTTTGCTACGTGATATTACACTGTTGGACAATTTAAATTTCAAATAGTTTTCCCATCCAATTAACGCTTGAAAACAATGCAAGTGTCAAACAACGTGTCTAAAATCAGTGTACAAATAGCAAAGTTCAATCGGTAAGAACCTTGCTACATATACACTATGGTGTACACTTTAGTTTACACTTTGAAATGTAATATTACCTTGTTGGGCAGTTTATATTTCAAATAGTTTTCCCATTTGATTGACACTTGACAACAATACAAGTGTCAAACAACGTGTCAAAAATCAGTGTACAAATTGGAAAGAGCAATCGGCAAGAACCTTGCGACATGTACACTATGGCGTATACTTTAGTTTACACTTTGCCATGTGTCATTATCCTATTGACCAGTTTAAATTTCAAATAGTTTTCCATCCAATTTGCAGTTGACAACAATGCAAGTGTCAAACAACATGTCGAAAATCAGTGTAAAAATAGGAAAGTTCTAACGGTAAGGACATTCCCTTATGTACAGTTTGCCACGTGACATTACCATGTTGGATAGTTTAAATTTCAAACAGTTTTCCCATCCAACTGATAATTAATAGCATGCAGGTGTCAAACAACGTGTTAAAAATCAAAGTACAAATAGCAAAGTTCAATCGGTATGAACCTTGCTACATGAACACTATGGTATACACACTTAAGTTTACACTTTGCCACGTGACATTACCCTTCTGGACAGTTTAAATTTCAAACAAATTTTCCATCCAATTGACACTTGACAACAATTCAAGTGTTAAAAATCGTGTCAAAAATTAGTGTACAAATAGCAAAATTCAATCGGTAAGAACCTTGCTACATGTACACTATGGTGTACACACTTAAGTTTACACTTTACCACGTGACATTATCCTGCTGGACAGTGTAAATTTCAAATAGTTTTCCCTTCCAATTCGTACTTGACAACAATGAAAGTGTCAAACAACGTGTCGAAAATCAGTGTACAAATAGCAAAGTTCAATCTATAAGAACCTTACTACTTGTACACTATGGTGTACGCTTTACTTTACACTTTGCCATGTGACATTACCCTATTGAAAAATTAAAATTTCGAACAGTTTTCCCATCCAATTTATACTTGACAGTAATGCAAGTGTCAATCAACGTGTCGAAAATCAGTGTACAAATAGCAAAGTTAAATCGGTAAGAACCTAGCAACATGTACACTATGGTGTAAACTTTAGTTTACACTTTGCAACGTGACATTACCGAGTTGGACAGTTTAAATTTCAAACATTTTTCTCATCCAATTGACACTTGATAACAACGTAAGTGTGGAGCAACGTGTCAAAAATCTGTGTACAAATAGCAATGTTCAATCGGTAGGAACCTTGCTACACGTACACAACGGTGCACGCACTTGAGTTTAAACATTGCCACGTGACATTACCCTGCTGGACAATTTAAATTTCAAACAATTTTCCCATCCAATTAACACTTGACAACAATGCAAGTGTCAAATAACGTGTCTAAAGTCAATGTACAAATTGTAAAGTTCAATCGGTAAGAACCTTGCAACATGTGGTGTACACTTTAGTTTACACTTTGAAATGTGATATTACCCAGTTGGACAATTTAAATTTCAAAAAATTTTCCCATCTAATTAACACTTGACAACAATGCAAGTGTCAAGCAACGTGTCAAAAATCAGTGTACAAATAGCATAGTTCAATCGGTAAGGACCTTGCTACTTGTAAACTACGGTGTACACTTTAGTTTACACTTTGCCTCGTGACATTGCCCTGTTGGATAGTTTATATTTTAAACAGTTTTTCCATCCAATTGACACTTGACAACAATGCAAGTGTCAAACAATTTGTTAAAAAATAGTGTACAAATAGCAAAGATCAATCGGTAAGAACCTTGCGACACGTACACTATGGTGTACACTTTTGTTCACAGTTTGCCACGTGTCATTACCCTATTAGACAGTTTAAATTTCAAACATTTTTCCCATCTAATTGGCACTTGACAACAACGCAAGTGTCAAACAACGTGTCGAAAATCAGTGTACAAGCAGGAAAGTTCTATCAGTAAGGTCCTTACCTCATGTATACTATGGTGTACACTTTAGTTTGTAATTTGCAACGTGACATTATACTGTTGGATAGTTTAAATTTCAAACCGTTTTCCCATCCAATTGACACTTGACAACAATGCAAGTGTCAAACAACGTGCCGAAAATCAGTGTACAAATAGCAAAGTTCAATCCGAAAGGACCTTGCTACATATACACTATGGTGTACACTTTAGTTTACACTTTGCAACGTGACATTACCTAGTTGGACAGTTTAAATTTGAAACAGTTTTCTCATCCAATTGACACTTGATAACAAGGCAAGTTTCGAACAACGTGTTAAAAATTAGTGTACGAATAGCAAAGTTCAATCCGTAAGGACCTTGCCACAAGTAAACTATAGTGTACACTTTAGTTTACACTTTGCCACGTAACATTATCATGTTGGACAGTTTTTACTTCAAACAATTTTCCTATCCAATTGACACTTGACAGCAATGCATGTGTTAAACAACGTGTCGAAAATCAGTGTACAAACAGCAAAGTTCAATCGATAAGAACCTAGCCACATCTACACTATGGTGTATAATTTAATTTACACTTTGGTAACGTGACATTACGTAGTTAGACAATTTAAATTTCATACAGTTTTCTCATCCAACTAACACTTGATAACAATGCAAGTGTCGAACAACGTGTCAAAAATCAGTATACGAAGAGCAAAGTTCAATCGGTAAGGACCTTGCCACATTTAAACTACGGTGTACACTTTAGTTTACACTTTGCCAAGTGACAGTATCCTGTTGGACAGTTTTTATTTCAAACAGTTTTCCCATCCAATTGACACTTGACAACAATGGAAGTGTCAAACAACGTGTCAAAAATCAGTGTACAAATAGCAAAGCTAAATCGGTATGAACCTTGCTACATGTACACTGTGGTGTTCACACTTAAGTATACACTTTATCACGTGACATTAACCTACTGGATAGTTTAAATTTCAAACAATTTTCTCATCCAATTGATATTTGACAACAATGCAAGTGTCAAACAATGTGTGAAAAATCAGTGTACAAATAGTAATGTTCAATCGGTACAAACCTTGCTACATGTGCACTACGGTCCACGCACTTAAGTTTACACGTTGCCACGTGACATTACCCTGTTGGACAATTTAAATTTCAAACAGTTTTCCCATCCAATTGACACTTGACAACAACCCAAGTGTCAAACAACATGTCTAAAGTCAGTGTACAAATTGTAAAGTTCAATCGATAAGAACCTTGCTACATGTACACTACGGTGTACACTTTAGTTTGCACTTTGAAACGTGATATTACCCTATTGGACAGTTTAAATTTCAAACAATTTTTCCATCTAATTGACACTTGACAACAATGTAAGTGTCAAGCAACGTGTCAAAAATCAGTGTACAAATAGCTCAGTTCAATCGGTAAGGACCTTGCTACTTGTAAATTACGGTGTACACTTTAGTTTACACTTTACCTCGTGACATTACCCTGTTGGATAGTTTATATTTTAAACAGTTTTTCCATCCAATTGACACTTGAAAACAATGCAAGTGTCAAATAATTTGTCAGAAATTAGTGTACAAATAGCAAAGATCAATCGGTAAGAACCTTGCGACATGTACACTATGGTGTACCCTTTAGTTCACACTTTGCCACGTGTCATTACCCTATTGGACAGTTTAAATTTCAAATAGTTTTCCCATCTAATTGGCACTTGACAACAATGCAAGTGTCAAACAACGTGTTGAAAATCAGTGTACAAGTAGGAACGTTCCATCGGTAAGGTCCTTCCCTCATGTACACTATGGTGTACACTTTAGTTTGTAATTTGCCACGTGACATTATACTGTTGGATAGTTTAAATTTCAAATTGTTTTTCCATCCAATTGACACTTGACAACAGTGCAAGTGTCAAAAAACGTGCCAAAAATCAGTGTACAAATAACAAAGTTCAATTCGAAAGGACCTAGCTACATGTACACTACGGTGTACACTTTAGTTTACACTTTGCAACGTGACTTTACCTAGTAGGACAGTTTAAATTTCAAACAGTTTTCTCATCCAATTGACACTTGATAACAAGGGAAGTTTCGAACAACGTGTCAAAAATTAGTGTACGAATAGCAAAGTTCAATCCGTAAGGACCTTGCCACATGTAAACTATGGTGTACACTTTAGTTTACACTTTGCCACGTGAGATTATCATGTTGGACAGTTTTTATTTCAAACAATTTTCCCATCCAATTGACACTTGACAGCAATGCAAATATCAAACAACGTGTCGAAAATCAGTGCACAAACAGCAAAGTTCAATCGGTAAGAACCTAGCCACCTCTACACTATGGTGTACAATTTAATTTACACTTTGGTAACGTGACATTGCATAGTTAGACAATTTAAATTTCATACAATTTTCTCATCCAATTGACACTTGATAACAATGCAAGTGTCGAACAACGTGTCAAAAATCAGTGTACGAATAGCAAAGTTCAATCGGTAAGGACCTTGCCACATGTAAACTACGGTGTACACTTTAGTTTACACTTTGCCATGTGACAGTATCCTGTTGGGCAGTTTTTATTTCAAACAATTTTCTCATACAATTGGCACTTGACAACAATGCAAGTGTCAAACAACGTGTCAAAAATCAGTGTACAAATAGCAAAGCTGAATCGGTATGAACCTTGCTACATGTACACTGTGCTGTACACACATAAGGATACACTTTATCGCGTGACATTAACCTAATGGATAGTTTAAATTTCAAACAGTTTTTCTAATCAATTGATACTTGACAACAATGCAACTGTCAAAAAATGTGTGAAAAATCAGTGTACAAATAGCAATGTTCAATCGGTACAAACCTTGCTACATATACACTACGGTGCACGCACTTAAGTTTACACGTTGCCACGTGACCTACCCAGCTGGACAATTTAAATTTCTAACATTTTTTCCATCCAATTGACACTTGACAACAATGCAAGTGTCAAACAACATGCCTAAAGTCAGTGTATAAATTGCAAAGTTCAATTGGTAAGAACCTTGCTAGATGTACACTATGGTGTACACTTTAGTTTACACTTTGAAACGTGATATTACCCTATTGGACAGTTTAAATTTCAAACAATTTTCCCATCTAATTGACACTTGACAACAATGCAAGTGTCAAGCAACGTGTCAAAAATCAATGTACAAATAGCACAGTTCAATCGGTAAGGACCTTGCCACTTGTAAACTACAGTGTACACTTTAGTTTACACTTTACCTCGTGACATTGCCTTGTTGGACAGTTTATATTTTAAACAATTTTCCCATCCAATTGACACTTGACAACAATGCAAGTGTCAAACAATTTGTCAAAAAATAGTGTACAAATTGCAAAGATCAATCGGTAAGAACCTTGCGACACGTACACTATGGTGTACACTTTTGTTCACACTTTGCCACGTGTCATTACCGTATTGGACAGTTTAAATTTCAAACATTTTTCCCATCTAATTGGCACTTGACAACAATGCAAGTGTCAAACAATGTGTCCAAAATCAGTTTACAAGTAGGAAAGTTCTATCGGTAAGGTCCTTACCTCATGTACACTATGGTGTACACTTTAGTTTGTATTTTGCAACGTGACATTATACTGCTGGATAGTTTAAATTTCAAACCATTTTCCCATCCAATTGACACTTGACAACAATGCAAGTGTCAAACAACGTGCCAAAAATCAGTGTACAAATAGCAAAGTTCAATCCGAAAGGACCTTGCTACATATACACTTTGGTGTACACTTTAGTTTACACTTTGCAATGTGACATTACCTAGTTGGACAGTTTAAATTTGAAACAGTTTTCTCATCCAATTGACACTTGATAACAAGGCAAGTTTCGAACAACGTGTCAAAAATTAGTGTACGAATAGCAAAGTTCAATCCGTAAGGACCTTGTCACATGTAAACTATGGTGTACACTTTAGTTTACACTTTGCCACGTGACATTATCATGTTGGATAGTTTTTATTTCAAACAATTTTCCTATCCAATTGACACTTGACAGCAATGCAAGTGTCAAACAACGTGTTGAAAATCAGTGTGCAAACAGCAAAGTTCAATCGGTAAGAACCTAGCCACATCTACACTACGGTGTACAATTTAATTTACACTTTGGTAACGTGACATTACGTAGTTAGACAATTTAAATTTCATGCAGTTTTCTCATCCAATTGACACTTGATAACAATGCAAGTGTCGAACAACGTGTCAAAAATCAGTGTACGAATAGCAACGTTCAATCGGTAAGGACCTTGCCACATGTAAACTACGGTGTACACTTTAGTGTACACTTTGCCAAGTGACAGTACCCTGTTGGAGAGTTTTTATTTCAAATAGTTTTTCCATCCAATTGACACTTGACAACAATGCAAGTGTCAAACAACGTGTCAAAAATTAGTGTACAAACGGCAAAAGTTCAATCGTCTAAGCACCTTCTACATGTACACTATGGTGTACACTTTAGTTTATACTTTGCCACGTGACATTACCCTATTGGACAGTTTAGATTTCAAATAGTTTTCCCATCCAATTGACATTTGACAACAATGCAAGTGTCAAACAACGTGTCAAAAATCAATATACGAATAGCAAAGTTCAATGTGTAAGGACCTTGCTGTATGTACACTATGGTGTATACTTTAGTTTGGACTTTGCCACGTGACATTACCCTCTTGGACAGTTTAAATTTCAAATAATTTTTCCATCCAATTGACACTTGAGAACAATCCAAGTGTCACGTCTGTTAAAAATCAGTGTACAAATATCAAAGTTCAATCGATGTGGACCTTACTACATGTACACTATGGTGGACACTTTAGCTTACGCTTTGCCACGTGACATTACCCTGTTTGACAGTTTATATTTCAAATAGTTTTACCATCCGACTGACACTTGATAACAATGCAAGTGTCAAAGAACATGTCAAAAATTAGTGTACAAATAGCAAAGTTCAATCGGGAAGAACCTCGCTACATGTACACTATGGTGTACGACTTTAGTTTACACTTTGCCACACGACATTATCCTGCTGGACAGTTTAAATTTTAAACAGTTTTTCCATCTAATTGACACTTGATAAGTGTCAGACAACAAGTCGAAAATCAATGTACAAATAGCAAAGTTCAATCGGTAAGGACCTTACCACATGTACACTACGGTGGACACTTTACCTTATACTTTGCCACGTGACATTACCCTGTTGGACGGTTTATATTTCAAACAGTTTTACTATTCAATTGACACTTGACAACAATGGAAGTGTCAAACAACGTGTCAAAAATGTGACGCCCCGAACTTACGCTTCGAGGGTCACGTACTAAACATAATAGCTTCTGCCTTTGGTACATGTAAATACTCTTAAATAGAAGTATTACATGTGGAAAACTTATTTTCAACTTGGTAAAATAATTTTTTATAAAATTTGGTGGCCGATAAAAGTGCATGTCGACAAGGAATTATGCTTCACATATACGGCCTCGGCACTGTCAAGATTAGTTGGGGCAGCAAGTTTGACAATTTTTTATAAAATTCATCCCAACTCCGTTTTCTATGAAATTTGTGGCATTAGAAAGATAATTTCAAGTAGTTTTCTAGGTTAAAATATGAAAATTTTCCAAGATCATATGGTATAGACATTTTACTGAAAACAGTGAAGTATTACACAGGAAATCCAGATTGACCTTTAGACGTTAAAACCTTGATAACTCAGGACATAGATATCCAAATTGAGTGATTCCTTCGGCCATATTTAGAGAGCTCAAAGAGGAAAACAGAAATATTTTTATAATCTCAAATGGACGTTTATAGAGTTAGAAATATCGTTTTGAAAATGACTCCAGAAACTGTTTCGTTTCTGCCTTTTGTCTCTTGTAAGGAAAATAAACTACAAAAATGTCTCTTATCATAACATGAAAGATATAATTACAAAATTTACTATTAATACCATATTTCATCATGTCATGTACATATTTTTACATAATACCATAAGAAAATAGATGGAAAAAAAACTGTCATCGAACAAAACACACAAAAGAAAACTTTCGGTACAAAACTTCGTTGTCCTTAATCCATCATCGCTTAAGCCAACTAACTTCCATCAATCCAAACGATCATGGATCTGAAAATTTAGCATAACATACTATGAGTATAAGAAATACTCAGTAAGATACCATGCTTGGACTTTTATCATGATAATACCACACAAAAGAATACAATCAAACCCATACTTGCATATTCCGGCTTGCAGGTGCCCTTCGAACTTGTCCTAAGGCATAAATAGATATCTAACTTTGTGGACTTGTCCACCATAATCATATTTTTTTTATTAATTGTTGTGGCCGACTTTGACCCCTTTTTTTTTTTTTTTATACTTGTACACTTGTTTAATCTATGATCCAAATGTATGGTGGTGATGGATAACAAGTGGGGTTGATTATAGGTAATTAGTAGCCTAAAGACCTATATTTGCAAAGGAAATCTCTAATCTTCCAACTAATATAATCCAACCCTCTATCTTTCATTATTAGCAAATGTATCCCAAATCTAAACTTATATCCAACTTACATATCCAAAAATTGTAGATCGTAAATTAATTTAATCATTTGGTCAATTGAAGTCCTAAAAAAATAATCGGCCACATTCAATTTCAAACTTGACTTAAGTTTCGACTAACTAATAATCACTTCATGTATACGCAACATTTAACACCTCATGCTTGTAGTCATTAGCTATCTCTAACATTAACCATTACAAAAGTGGTGTCCCCTTTTCTTATGACCAAAAATAGTATTGAAAGTTAAATCGCCATCTTAAAGAAATTTAAATCAGCATAAAATTTCGGAGTATTACAAAAAATCCGTGTACAAATAGGAAAGCTCAATTGGGAAGAACCTCGCTACATGTACACTATGATGTACTACTTTAGTTTACACTTTGCCACGTGACATTACCTTGTTGGACAGTTTAAATTTCAAACAGTTTTTCCAATCAATTGACACTTGACAACAATGCAAGTGTCAAACAACGCGTCAAAAATCAGTGTACAAATGGTAAAAGTTCAATCGGTAAGCACATTTCTACATGTATACTATGGTGTACACTCTAGTTTACACTTTGCCACGTGACATTACCCTGTTGGACTGTTTAAATTTCAAATAGTTTTCCCATCCAATTGACATTTGACAATAATGCAAGTGTCAAATAACATGTCGAAAATTAGTATACGAATAGCAAAGTTCAGTGGGTAAGGACCTTGCTGCATGTACACTATGGTGTATACTTTAGTTTACATTTTGCCACGTGACATTACCCACTTGGACAGTTTAAATTTCAAATAGTTTTCCCATCCAATTGAGACTTGAGAACAATGCAAGTGTCAGACAATGTGTCAAAAATCAGTGTACAAATAGCAAAGTTCAATCGGTAAAGACCTTGCTACATGTACACAATGGTGGACACTTTAGTTTACACTTTGCCACCTGACATTATCCTATTTGACTATTTCTATTTCAACTAGTTTTACCAATCAATTGACACATGACAATGATGCAAGTGTCAAACAACATGTCAAAAATCAGTGTACAAATAGCAAAATTCAATAGGGAAGAACCTCGCTACATGTACACTATGGTGTAGCACTTTAGTTTACACTTTGCCACATGACATTACCTTGTTGGACAGTTTAAATTTTAAACAGTTTTTCCATCCAATTGACACTTGACAACAATACAAGCGTAAAAAAATGTGTCAAAAATTAGTGTACAAATAGCAAAGTTCAATCGGTAAGAACCTCGCTATATGTACACTATGGTGTTCCACTTTAGCTTACACTTTACCACATGACATTACCCTGCTGGACATTTTAAACTTCAAACCATTTCCCCATCCAATTGATACTTGACAGCAGTGCAAGTGTCAAACAACGTATCAAAAATCAGTGTACAAATGACGAAGTTCAATCGATAAGCACCTTTCGACATGTACACTATGGTGTACACTTTAGTTTACACTTTGTCACGTGACATTATCCTATTGGACTGTTTAAATTTCAAATAGTTTTCCAATCCAATTGACATTTGACAACAATGCATGTGTCAAACAACGTGTCAAAAACTAGTATAGGAATAGCAATGTTCAATGGGTAAGGACCTTGCTGCATGTACACTATGATGTACACTTTAGTTTACACTTTGCCATGTGACATTACCAAGTTGGACAGTTTGAATTTCAAATAGTTTTCCCATCCAATTGACACTTGATAACAGTGCAAGTGTCAAACAATGTGTCAAAAATTAGTGTACAAATAGCAAAGTTCAATGGGTAAGGACCTTGCTGCATGTACACTATGGTGTACAGTTTAGTTTGCATTTTGCCAAGTGACATTACCCTCTTGGACAGTTTTAATTTCAAACAATTTTTCCATCCAATTGACACTTGATAACAATGTAAGGGTCAGACAACGTGTAAAAAATTAGTGTACAAATAGCAAAGTTCAATTGGTAAGGACCTTGCTACATGTACACTATGGTGGACACTTTAGTTTTCACTTTGCCACGTGACATTGCCGTATTGGACAGTTTAAATTTCAAATAGTTTTCCCATCCAATTGACACTTGAGAATAATGCAAGTGTCAAACAACGTGCGAAAAATCGGGGTACAAATAGCAAAGTTGAATTGGTAAGAACCTTGCTACATGTACACTATGTTGGACACCTCAGTTTACACTTTGCCATGTGACATTACCCTGTTGGACACTTTAAATTTCGAATAGTTTTCCCATCCAATTGACACTTGACAATGATGCAAGTGTTAAACAACGTTTCAAAAATCAGTGTACAAATAACAAAGTTCAATGGGTAAGGACCTTGCTGCATGTACATTATGGTGTACGCTTTAGTTTATACATTGCCACGTGTCATTACCCTTTTGGACAATTTAAATTTCAAACGATTTTCCCATCCAATTGACACTTGAGAACAATGCAAGTGTCAAACAACGTGTCAAAAATCAATATACAAATAGCAAAGTTCAATCGGTAAGGACCTTGCTACATGTACACTATGGTGGACACTTTAGTTTACACTTTCCGACGTGACATTACCCTATTGGACAGTTTAAATTTCAAATAGTTTTCCCATCCAATTGGCACTTGACAACAATGTAAGCGTCAAACAACGTGTCAAAAATTAGTGTACAATTAGTAAAGTTCAATCGGTAAGAACCTCGCTACATGTACACTATGGTGTACCACTTTAGCTTACACTTTGCCACATAACATTACCCTGCTGGATTGTTTAAATTTCAAACCTTTTTTTCCATCCAACTGACACTTGACAGCCATGTAAGTGTCAAACAACATTTCAAAAATCAAAGTACAAATAGCAAAGTTCAATTGGGACGGACCTTGCTACATGTACACTATGGTCGACACTTTAGTTTAAACGTTGCCAAGTGACATTACCCTGTTTGACAGTTTAAATTTTAAACAATTTTTCCCTCCATTTGACACTTGTAAACAATGCAAGTATCAGACAATATGTCAAAAATTAGTGTACAAATAGCAAAGTTCAATCGGTAAGGACCTTGCTACATGTACACTACGGTGTACAATTTATTTTACATTTTGCCACGTGACATTACCCTATTAGACAGTTTAAATTTCAAACAGTTTTTTCATCCAATTGATACTTGAGAACAATGCAAGTGTCAGACAACAGTTCAAAAATTAATGTACAAATAGCAAAGTTCAATCGGTAACGACCTTGCTACATGTACACTATGGTGGATACTTTAGTTTACACTTTGCCACGTGACATTACCCTATTCGACAATTTATATTTCAAACAGCTTTACCATCCAATTGACACTTGACAACAATGCAAGTGTCAAACAACGTGTCAAAAAATAGTGTACATATAGGAAAGTTCAATCGGGAAGAACCTTGCTACATGTACACTATGGTGGACACTTTAGTTTACACTTTCCCACGTGACATAGTCCCGTTGGGCAATTTAAATTTCAAACAGTTTTCCCATCAAATTGACACTTGACAACAACGTAAGTGTCAAACAACGTGTCAAAAATCATAGTGCAAATAGCAAAGTTCAATTGCTAAGGACCTTGCTACATGTACACTATGGTGGACACTTTAGTTAAAACTTTGCCAAGTGACATTACCCTGTTAGACAGTTTAAATTTCAAATAGTTTTCCCATCCAATTGACACTTGAAAACAATGCAAGTGTGAGACAATGTGTCAAAGATCAATGTACAAATAGCAAAGTTCAATCGGTAAGGACCTTGCTATATGTACACTATAGTGTACACTTTTGTTTACACTTTGCCACGTGACATTACCCTATTGGACAGTTTAAATTTCAAACAGTTTTCCCATCCAATTAACACTTGTGAACAATGCACGTTCAGACAACGAGTTAAAAATCAATGTACAAATAGAAAAGTTCAATCGGTAAGGACCTTGCTACATGTACACAATGGTGGACACTTTAGTTTACACTTTGCCATGTGTCATTACTCTGTTGGACGGTTTAAATTTCTAAGAGTTTAAGCATCCAATTGACACTTGACAACAATGCAAGTGTCAAACAACTGTCAAAAATCAGTGTACAAATAGTAAAGTTCAATCGGGAAGAATCCTGCTACATGTACACTATTGTGTACCACTTTAGCTTACACTTTACCACGTGACATTACCCTACTGGGCAGTTTAAATTTCTTACAGTTTTTCCATCCAATTGACACTTGACAACAATGCAAGTGTCGAACAACGGGTCAAAAATCAATGTACAAATAGTAAAAGTTCAATTGGTAAGCACCTTTCTACATGTGCACTATGGTGTACACTTTAGTTTACACTTTGCCATGCGATGTTGTAGAACCCCAAGTAATTCCAGACACCTTAGTGGAACTAAGACATGAATATTGGATAACTAAAGTATACTTCTGATTTTTAGTCTCATTTGAGACCCATTTTCGTCGTAAGTAACATTCGATTTGAAAAATCATATCTAAATAAAAGTTGTAGCTCTTTCAGATAGCTTTCCAACGCACTTTGAATTATCTCAATTGGATATCGAGAGAAGAAGTTATGATAAAAACACTAAAAGCTGTGCAGTGTCAACCGGACTACAACCGATCGACCGAAACTACCTGAAATGAAAATTCTCGTTTTTCTCTAGAATTTAAATATTTATTTTCATTAATTATTTTCTCAAAGGGCCACCCACATTTTTGGCAATAAAAACCCCACTAAATTGAAGTATTTAACCTCAAACTTAAATGGCACCCATGTTTTCTCTCTTAAATGAAATTTGATCCTTCATTTGCTTTAAATTATGGGATATTTGTCTATAAATAGAGACCTCATTATACTCATTTTTCTCACACCAAAAGCAAGAGCTTTTACATACTAAAGAAAGAGTTTCCAAGAGAGAAAAAGAGAGGAAGGAAAACTATTTTTACTAGAAGTTTAAGAAGTGTTTTTAAGCATTTTTCATAGAAGTTTTGGGTGCTATCAAGGAGTGTCTTCAAGAATCAATTCTCAATGGTTTTCAAACATCCAAGGAGTGCATTTTTTTCAACGTCCAAGTTTCATCGAAGTTTTCAATCCAAGTTTTCAAAGTTTCAAAAGCATCAATCAAGGTAGGTAGAGGTGCAATGTGTTTAATCGTGTTAACTTATAAGTTTCGATTCATGTTAATGTTTGTATGTCAAATGGTACTCTGGTACGGCATATCCCTCTATGTTAATGGTTGTATGTCAAATGGTACTCCAGTACGGCATACCCCTCTATGTTGAAGAAATGTTCGTATGTCAAATGGTGCCCTCGGGTACGGCATACCCCTTCATGTCAAATGGTGCCTTTGGGTACGACATGTATGAAAAGTTATAATGTTAATGTTTTGAAATGTATAGCTCGATCACGAATGCACCTATGACACCTATTGAGTTTTTCAACTCACGGGTTTAACTCATCTCTATAGATTGAAGGAATTCTACCTCGGGCATGGATGGAGGAGAAGATGGAGAGTGATGCAACGAGCCCATGGAAATCCGGTGAATAAGTGATTTGGATTTATTTTTATGGAATGTTTTCCAATGTTATTTCTTTAAAGTTTTGAATAACGCAGAATGCGAGAACAAGTTATGTTTTCTTCAAATGAATTATATTTTGTTGTTTTGAAAAATGATTCAGTGTTTTTGTTTAAAGTATTTGAAGTATTGTTATTTAAATTATTATCCAAAGATGTAAGCTTCCGCTAAAACGTATACACTTGTTACTAAACCACCGGTTAAGCTAAGTAAAGTAAGTAGCGTTTCGGTCCACTAGGGGTCGGGACATTACAGCGTGGTATCAGAGCAAGGTTTAGCCGATTCTGTAGACCAATTATTTTTTTTAAAACAAAAGGAAAATGAAAAGTTTAAGGTATTCCATGGGATCGTGCATCCATCCATCAACCTCATCTTATGGCCCAGGTATGTTCTTGTTTAAAGTTAATGACTATGTTTATGTTATGATGCTTTGATATGATTTAGAGATGTGTTATTTAAAGATAAGTAATGGACTTGGGCAAAAGCTAAGGGCTTAAAGGGAATTGCATGATATGAAAGTTTAAATATTTGCATGTTTTCTTTAAGCAAAGAAAAAGTATGATGTATGTGAAAATGCAACAGATACGGCTCGTAGAATGGCTAGGGCATATAGAGAAGCATTGAACCGTAGAATTGCTATTCATTCCTATGAAAACTATGTAAATGATCCGACCCGACCGCTTAGTGAACCTATACATGATAGAAATGAAGGATTTTGATGTAATACTAGGCATCGATTGGTTAGGTTGTAATTACACCACCATCCGATGTAAGGAAATGGAAGTATCATTTCAGAAACCAGGAGAGGAACCATTTTTGTTCCTTGGAATGAAGATGAAACCCCTTATTCGACTAGTATCGGCTTTACAAGCTGAGAAGATGTTGAGAAAAGAAACATGCCAAGGATATTTAGTAAACATCTCAAGAGGGAAATAGGAGACGATAAGGGTTGAAGATGTACCAGTAGTACGAGAATTGGTAGATATGTTTCCAAAAGATCTATCTGGTATTCCACCCGATAGACAAGTGGAATTTACCATAGACCTAATTCCTGGGGCCGCACCAGTATCTAAGGCCCCATACCAAATGGCCCCAAAGGAACTACAAGAATTAAAGAAGTAGTTGCAAGAACTCCTAGATATGGACTTCATACAACCAAGCGTATCTATATGGGGTGCGCCGGTGTTGTTTGTAAAGAAGAAAGATGGAAGCATGAGGATGTGTACTGATTATAGGGAGATAAATCGATTAACCATCAAGAATAAGTACCCACTTCAGAGGATCGAGGATTTGTTAGATCAACTGAAAGGAGCTAAGATATTTTTCGAGATCAACTTACGATCGGGATACCATCAATTGAAAGTAGAAACAAAGGATATACCTAAGATAGCTTTTAGAACTCGATATGGGCACTACGAGTTTACGGTGATGTCGTTTGGGCTAACCAATGCACCTACAATGTTCATGGACCTGATGAATAGAGTGTTTCATCAATACTTGGATAAGTTTGTCATAGTTTTCATCGATGACATTCTGATATATTCCAAGAGTAAGGAGCAACATGAAGAGTACTTGAGAATAGCCTTAGAGGTATTACGCAAGGAGAAGTTGTATGCCAAATTCAAGAAGTGCGAGTTTTGGCTTGAACGAGTTGGATTTCTTGGACATGTAGTTACTGCCCAAGGGATTGAAGTAGATCCAACAAAAGTAGAAGCAGTAACCAACTGGAAAGCACCAACAAATGCTGGCGAAGTACGGAGTTTTCTAGGATTGGCTAGATATTATAGGAGATTCATAGAAGGATTCTCCAAAATAGTTGGACCAATGATGCAGCTTACAAGGAAGGGAGTAAAATTCTAATGGATGGAAAAATGAGAACAAAGTTTCCAAGAACTTAAGCAGAAGTTGATATCAGCACCTGTATTAACAATACTTGAAGGTATGGAAGGGTTTGTTATATACAGCGACGCATCCAAGCGAGGATTGGGATGTGTACTAATGCAGAATGGAAAAGTGATAGCTTATGCTTCAAGACAATTGAAGAAATATGAGCAGAACTACTCGACGTATGATTTAGAACTTGCAGCGGTAGTACATGCTTTGAAGGTATGGCGACACTACTTGTATGGACGGAAGTGTGATATCTACACAGATCACAAAAGTCTCAAGTATTTCTTCACACAGAAGGAATTGAATATGCGACAAAGATGATTGTTGGAATTGGTGAACGATTACGACTGCACTATTCACTACAATCCGAGTAAGGCTAATGTTGTGGCCGACGCTCTAAGTAGAAAATCAATGGGACAATTGACGTCACTACCAACCTCTCAAGTGGAGTTAGTTAAGGACTTGGAAAAGTTACAGATCGAAGTGGTTGCCACACTAGGACAAGTCACTGCTCGTCTAGCAGCTTTAATAATTTGACCTACTCTTAGAGATCGAACTATAGAAGCACAAAATAAAGACTCAGTTTTGCAGAAGATTAAGAATGAAGTTGGTATCGATAAGAAAAAGGACTTTGGAATAACTGAGGATCAGGCACTGATATTTAGAGGAAGAATTTGCGTGCCTAAGGATGAAGCCTTGAGAAACGAGATATTAAAAGAAACTCATTCCGCCCCGTACACCGCACATTCCGATGGTACGAAAATGTATTGAGATCTTCGAGATACATTTTGGTGGAGAAATATGAAAAGAAGTATAGGGCTGTACGTGCAAAAGTGCATGGTATGTCATCAGGTTAAGGCAAAACACCAAAAACCAGCTGGATTGTTAAATCCACTAGATATACTTGAATGGAAATGGGAAAATATCACGATGGAATTTGTAGTTGGATTCCTGAAGTTAGCAAGAGGAAATAATGCTCTATGGGTAGTAGTGGATCGACTAACGAAGTCAGATCATTTTCTTCCAGTGAAAATGACATTCAGTTTAGGCCAATTGGCACACTTGTACATTAAAAAGGTTGTGAGATTACACGGTGTACCTGTATCCATTGTGTCTGACAGAGACCCAAGGTTCACATCCAAATTTTGGAAAAGTCTACAAGGAGCCGTGGTAACGATGCTGAACTTTGGTACAGTTATCACCCTCAGTCCGATGGTTAATCTGAAAGGACCATCCAAACTTTGGAAGAATGCTGAGAACATGTGTTTTGGATCTAGGAGGTAATTCTGAGTCATACTTACCTCTAGTAGAGTTCACTTTTAATAACAGTTTCCAAGCAACTATTGGAATGGCACCATACGAAGCTCTCTATGGTAGAAGATGTAGATCCCCTGTTCATTGGGATGAAGTCGGAGAGAAGAGAGTTTTAGGACCAGAAATAGTTAAAGAACGATCAACATAATTGATAAGATCCATGCAAGAATAAAGGCAGCACAGGATCGACAAAAGAGCTATGCAGATACAAGGAGGAAGGATTTAGAATTCCAAGTTGGGGATAAAGTGTTTTTGAAAGTAGCACCGACGAAAGGTGTACTTAGATCTGGAAAGAAAGCATGCTACGACCCAGGTATATCGGACCTTTCGAGATACTTGATAGAGTCGGAAATGTGGCGTACCGACTAGCTTTGCCGCCTGAATTATCAGCAGTGCACAATGTGTTCTATATATTGATGATAAAGAAGTATGTACATGATCCTAATCATGTAGTGAGTTATCAAACCTTGGAGGTACAGAAAGATTTGTCGTACAAGGAACTACCGATCAAGATATTGGATCGAAAAGTGCATAAACTAAGGAATAAAGAGATTGAGCTGGTTAAGATACAGTGAAATCATCACTGCGTAGAAGAAGCCACTTGGGAAAAAGAAGAAGAAGCTAAAGACAACTATCCAACACTATTCGCCCAATCAAAGGGTAAATTTCAAGGACGAAATTTTAATTAAGGTGTGGGAGATGTAGAACCCCAAATAATTCTAGACACTTTAGTGGCGCTAAGACATGAATATTGGATGACTAAAGTATACTTCAAATTTTTAGTCTCATTTGAGACCCATTTTCAACATAGGAAAGATTTGATTTGGAAATGATATCTAAATAAAATTTTAGCTCTTTGAGTTAGCTTTCCAATGCATTTTGAATTACTTCAATCGGATATTGGGAGAAGAAGTTAAGATAGAAACACTGAAGGCTGTACATTGTCAACCGGACTACAACCGGTCGACCGAAACTGCTTGAAATGAAAATTCTCATTTTTCTCTAGAATTTAAATATTTATTTTCATCAATTATTTTCTCAAAAGGCCACCCACGTTTTTGACAATAAAAATCCCACAAAATTGAAGCATTTAACCTCAAACTTAAATGGCACCCATGTTTTCTCTCTTAAATAAAATTTGACCCTTCATTTGCTTTAAGTTATGGGATATTTATCTATAAATAGAGACCTCATTTCACTCATTTTTTTCACTCCAAAAGCAAGATCTTTTACATACTAAAGAAAGAGTTTACAAAAGAGAAAAAGAGAGGGAGGAAAACTATTTTTCCTAGAAGTTTAAGAAGTGTTTTCAAGCATTTTTCATAGAAGTTTTGGGTGCTATCAAGGAGTGTCTTCAAGCATCAATTCTCAACGGTTTTCAAACATCCAAAGTGTGCATTTCTTTCAACGTCCAAGTGTCATCGAAGTTTTCAATCCAAGTTTTCAAAGTTTCAAAAGCATCAATCAAGGTAGGTAGAGGTGCAATGTATTTAATCGTGTTAAATTATAAGTTTCGATTCATGCTAATATTTGTATGTCAAATGGTACTCCGGTACGGCATATCCCTCTATGTTAATGGTTGTATGTCAAATGGTACTCCGGTACGGCATACCCCTCTATGTTGAAGAAATGTTCGTATGTCAAATGGTGCCCTCGGGTATGGCATCCCTTCATGTCAAATGGTGCCTCCGGGTACGACATGTATGAAAAGTTATAAAGTTAATGTTTTGAAATGTATAGCTTGATCACGAATGCACCTATGATACCTATTAAATTTTTCAACTCACGGGTTTAATCTCATCTCTACAAATTGAAGAAAATTCTCCCTCGGGCATGGATGGAGGAGAAGATGGAGAGTGATGCAACGAGCCCATGGAAATTCGGTGAATAAGTGATTTGGATTTATTTTTATGAAATATTTTCCAGTGTTATTTCTTTAAAGTTTTGAATAACACAGAATGCGAGAACAAGTTATGTTTTCTTCAAATAAATTATATTTTGTTGTTTTGAAAAATGTTCAGTGTTTTTGTTTAAAGTATTTGAAGTATTGTTATTTAAATTATTATCCAAAGATGTAAGTTTCCGCTAAAACGTATACGCTTGTTACTAAACCACCGATTAAGCTAAGTAAAGTAAGTAGCGTTCTGGCCCACTAGGGATAGAGGCGTTACACAATGTGTCAAAAATTAGTATACAAATAGCAAAGTTCAGTCGGGAAGAACCTCGCTACATGTACACTACGGTGTACCACTTTAGCTTACACTTTGCCATGTTACATTACCCTGCTGGACAGTTTAAATTTCAAACCATTTTCCCATCCAATTGACACTTGATAGTAGTGCAAGTGTCAAACAACGTGTCAAAAATCAGAGTACAAATAGCAAAGTTCAATTGGTAAGGACCTTGCTACATGTACACTATGGTGGACACTTTAGTTTAAACTTTGCCAAGTGACATTACCCTGTTGGACAGTTTAAATTTCAAACAATTTTCCCATCCATTTGACACTTGGAAACAATGCAAGTGTTAGACAACGTGTCAAAAATTAGTGTACAAATAGTAAAGTTCAATCTGTAAGGACCTTGCTACATGTACACTATGATGTACACTTTATTTTACACGTCACCATGTGACATTACCCTCCTAGATAGTTTAAATTTCAAACAGTTTTTCCATCCAATTGACACTTTAGAACAATGCAAGTGTCAGACAATGAGTTAAAAATCAATGTACAAATAGGAAAGTTTAATCGGCAAGGACCTTGCTATATGTACACTATGATAGACACTTTAGTTTACACTTTTGCCACGTGACATTACCCTGTTGGACAGTTTGTATTTCAAACAGTTTTACAATCCAATTAACACTTGACAACAGTGTAAGTGTCCAACAACGTGTCAAAAATTAGTGTACAAATAGTAAAGTTCAATCGGGAAGAACCTCACTACATGTACACTATGGTGTACCACTTTAGCTTACACTTTGCCACGTGACATTGCTCTACTGGACAGTTTAAATTTCAAACCATTTTTCCATCCAATCTACACTTGACAGCAGTGCCAGTGTCAAACAACGTGTTAAAAATCAGAGTACAAATAGCAAAGTTCAATTGGTAAAGACCTTGCTACATGTACACTATGGTGGACACTTTAGTTTAAACTTTGCCAAGTGACATTGCCCTGTTAGACAGTTTAAATTTCAAATAGTTTTCCCATACATTTGACACTTGGAAACAATGTGAGTGTCAGACAACGTGTCAAAAATTATTGTACAAATAGCAAAGTGATGCGAACCCCGTAGCAATGGAAACTACGAAACCCAAAACGAGATTGATGCGGATCCCAAGAACACCAATACTAACCTGGTTTTGGATCTTGAACCCTAAGAACAGAACCAAGAAACCTTAGATTAGTGAAAAACCTAAAATACCTTGATTACAATTAAAAGAACTCACAATCTGATTGTTTAGAACGCCACAAGAAATTGAATCTTGATAAGTTCCAAGATTGTTCAAGAAGAACAAGAAATTAAAAGAACAAAATCTCTCTCTATAATATTATTCAAGCAAAAGTCAAAAGCACTTACAATGAAAAGTATTCTTCTATTTATACTAATGAGCAAAAACGTCCAAAACCCATCAAATTATGGCAATAATTTGATTTCATAAGAATTCTATCGAAACTAGGAAATTCGGCCAAAATTAAAAAATTTGCCAAATGTTTAGCTTGTGCGGTTGCATGGCGTATTTCCATACAGTCGCACGATTCAACAAGAAATGTCATATTGATTTTCGGTATGCCACCGTGCGGCCGCATGGTGTTTTGCCTGTGCGACCGCACAGGCTTGTTTTCAGCCTTCTGTTTCGTCGCTTGATAACAAATTGATCCAAGTTGATTCGGCCTTCGACCCAAACGTGGAAGTTGCTCCATTTTGAGTCCCAAACATGGTTCCATCAATGGTTTCTTGAACGACCAATCCCATCACTTGTTTCACTTGCTTTGCCCTTGATAGTGTCATTGGTCCGCTATCGACTATCAACAGGTCTCGTCTCGCACTTGCCTTCGTCGTGCTCGACTCCTGGATCATATCATCCCCTCCCTCTTCAAAAGGATTCATCCTCGAATCTGAACCTATATCAAACAGAGAGAGATTAGATACAATAAAAATAGCTGAAACATTATACTCACCAGGTAAATCCACTTTGTATACATTGTCATCGATCCTCTCGATGATTTGAAACGGTCCATCGCCTCGTGGTTGCAATTTTGACTTCCTCTATTCTGGAAAACGCTCTTTTCTGAAATGCACCCAAACCCAATCTCCAGGCTCAAATGTAATGCATCTTCTTCCTTTATTTGCTTTTGATGCAATCAGCTTTCCTTTCTCTTCGATCTGCATCCTGACCTTTTCATGGAGTGTTTTCACCATCTTGGCTTTTCGTTTCCCATCCAAGCTACCTCATTCATGCACAGGCAAAGGCATTAAATCCATAGGTGTTAGTGGATTAAAACCATAAACAATTTCAAAAGGAGAAAACTAAGTAGTAGAATGTGCAGCTCGATTATATGCAAACTCTATAAACGGTAAACACTCTTCCCATGATTTCAAATTTTTATTGATCACTGTCCTAAGTAGTTGAGTCATAGTTCGATTAATTACTTCAGTTTGTCCATCTGTTTGTGGGTGACAAGTTGTAGAAAATAATAACTTAGTTCCTAACTTCACAGAACACGCCAAAAATGACTCAAAAACTTCACGTCCCTATCAAACACTATACTTTTAGGTACTCCATGTAAACGTACTATTTCCCTAAAGAATAAGTCTACAATATTAGTAGCACCGTCAGTTTTATGACATGATATGAAGTGCGCCATCTTACTAAACCTATCGACCACCACAAATATTGAATCCCGACCTCTTTTTGTCCTAGGCAAACCTAACACAAGTCCATAGATATGTCTACCCAAGGTTCACTAGGTACAGGCAAAGGAGTATACAAACCATGGGGTTGAACCTCAGACGTAGCCTTTTTACAAGTTATACACTTTTCCACGTGACATTACCCGGTTGGACAGTTTAAATTTCAAATAGTTTTATCGTCCAATTGACAATTGACATTGATGCAAGTGTCAAACAACGTCTCAAAAATCAGTGTACAAATAGCAAAGATCAATGGGTAAGGACCTTGCTGCATGTACACAATGGTGTACACTTTAGTTTACACTTTGCCACGTGACATTACCCTGTTGGACAGTTTAAATTTCAAACAGTTTTCAAATCCAATTGATACTTGAGAACAATGCAAGTGTCAGGCAACGTGTCAAAAATTAGTGTACAAATAGCAAAGTTCAATTGGTAAGGACCTTGCTTCATGGACACTATGGTGTACACTTTAGTTTACACTTTGCCATGTGATATTACCCTATTGGACAATTTAATTTCAAATAGTTTTCCCATCAAATTGACACTTGAGAACAATGCAAGTGTCAAACAACGTGTCATAAATCAGTGTACAAGTAACAAAGTTCAATCGGTAAGGACCTTGCTACATGTACACTATGGTGGACACTTTAGTTTACACTTTGCCACTTGACATTACCCTGTTGGACAGCTTAAATTTCAAACAGTTTTCCCATCCAGTTGACACTTGACAACAATGCAAGTGTCGAACAATGTGACAAAAATCATTGTGCAAATAGCAAAGTTCAATCAGTAAGAATCTCGCTACATGTACACTATGGTATACCACTTTAGCTTACACTTTGCCACGTGACATTACCCTGCTGGATAGTTTAAATTTAAAACAGTTTTCCCATCCAATTGACACTTGACAGCAATGCAAGTTGAAACAACGTGTCAAAAATCAGTGTACGAATAGCAAAGTTCAATAGGTAAAAACCTTTCTACATGTACACTATGGTGTACACTTTAGTTTACACTTTTTCACGTGACATTACCCTTTTGGATAGTTTAAATTTCAAATAGTTTTCCCATCCAATTGACACTTCACGACAATGCAAGTGTCAAACAACGTGTTGAAAATCAATTTACGAGCAGCAAAGTTCAATGGGTAAGGAGCTTGTTGCATGTACACTATGGTGTGCACATTAGTTTACACTATGCCATGTGACATTATCCTATTGGAAAGTTTAAATTTCAAATAGTTTTCCCATCTAATTAACACTTGAGAACAATGCAACTGTCAGACAACGTGTAAAAATCAGTGTACAAATAGCAAAGTTCAATCAGTAAGGACCTCGCTACATGTACACTACCGTGGACACTTTAGTTTACGCTTTACCACGTGACATTACCCAGCTGGACAGTTTAAATTTCAATCCATTTTCCCATCCAATTGACACTTGACAGCAATGCAAGGGTCAAACAATGTGTCAAATATCAGTGTACAAATAGCAAAGTTCAACAGGTAAAAACATTTCTACATGTACACTATGGCTTACACATTAGTTTACACTTTTTCATGAGACATTACCCTGTTGGATATTTTAAATTTCAAACAGTTTTCCCATCCAATTGACACTTGACAACAATGCAAGTGTCAAACAACATGTCAAAAATCAGTGTACAAACGGCAAAGTTCAATCGGTGAGCACCTTTCTACATGCACACTATGGTGTACACTTTAGTTTACACTTTGCCACGTGACATTGCCCTATTAGACAGTTTAAATTTCAAACAGGTTTTCCATCCAATTGATACTTGACAACAATGCAAATGTCAAACAACATGTCAAAAATCAGGGTACAACTAGCAAAGTTCAATCGAAAAGGATCTTACCACATGAACACTATGGTGTAGACTTTAGTTTACACTTTGTCTCATGACATTACCCTGTTAGATAGTTTAAATTTAAAACAGTTTTCCCATCCAATTGACACTTGAAAACAATGCAACTATCAAACAACGTGTCGAAAATCATTGTACGAATATTAAAGTTCAATCGGTAAGGACCTTGCTACATGTACACTATGGTGTACACTTTAGTTTACACTTTACCACGTGACATTACCCTGCTTGACAGTTTAAATTTCAAACAATTTTTCCATCCAATTGAAACTTGACAACAATGCAAGTGTCTAACAACGTGTCAAAAATCAGTGTAAAACTAGCAAAGTTCAATCGGTAAAGACCTTGCCAGATGAACACTACGTTGTACACTTTAGTTTACACTTTGCCATGTGACATTACCCTGTTGGATATTTTAAATTTCAAATAGTTTTCTCATCCAATTGACACCTGTCAACAATGCAAATGTCAAACAATGTGTTAAAAATCAGTGTACAAATAGTAAAGTTCAATCTGTAAGGATCCTACTACATGTACACAATGGTGTACAGTTTAGTTTACAATTTGTCACGTGACATTACCCTGTTGGATAGTTTGAATTACAAACAGTTTTTCCATCAAATTGACACTTCACAACAATGCAAGTGTCAAACCACGTTTCGAGAATCAGTGTACAAATAGCAAAGTTCAATAGGTGAGGACCTTGCTACATGTACAATATAGTGTACACTTTAGTTTACACTTTGCCACAGGTCATTACCCTATTGGATAGTTTAAATTTGAAACAGTTTTCTCATCCAATTGACACTTAACAACCATGCAAGAGTCAAACAACGTGTCAAAAATCAGTGTACAAATAGCAAAGTTCAGTCGGTAGGAACCTTGCTAAATGTACACTATGGTGTAGACTTTAGTTTACACTTTACCACGTGACATTACCCTGTTGGACAGTTTAAATTTCTAATAGCTTTCCCATCCAGTTGACACTTGACAAGAATGCAAGTGTCAAACAACGTGACAAAAATCAATGTACAAATTGCATCGATCCGTAAGAACATTTCAACATGTACACTACGGTGTACACTTTAATTTACACTTTGCCAAGTGACATTACCCTGTTGGACAATTTAAATTTCAAACACTTTTTCCATCCAACTGACACTTGACAACAATGTAAGTATCAAACAACGTGTCAAAAATCAGTGTACAACTAGTAAAGTTCAATCGGTGAGGACCTTGCCACATGAACACTAGGTGTACACTTTAGTTTACACTTTGCCATGTGACAATACCATGTTGGATAGTTTAACTTTCAAATAGTTTTTTAATCCAATTCACAATTGACAGCAATGTAAGTGTCAAACAACGTGTCGAAAATTAGTGTGTGAATAGGAAAGTTCAATCGGCAAGGACATTGCTACATGTACACTATGGTGTACACTTTAGCTTACACTTTACCACGTGACATTAAATTGTTGGACAGTTTATGTTTCTAACTGTTTTCCCATCCAATTGACACTTGAGAACAATGCAAGTGTCAGACAACATGTCAAAAATCAGTGTACAAATAGCAAATTTCAATCGGTAAGGACCTTGCTATATGTACACTATGGTGGACACTTTAGTTTACACTTTTCCACGTGACATTATCCTATTGGACAGTTTAAATTTCAAATAGTTTTCCCATCCAATTGACACTTGACAACAATGCAAGTATCAAACAACGTGTCAAAAATCAGTGTACAAATAGCAAAGTATAATCGGTAAGAACTTCGCTACAAGTACACTATGGTGTACCACTCTAGCGTACAATTTGCCACGTGACTTTACACTGCGGACAGTTTAAATTTCAAATAGTTTTCCCATCCAATTAACACTTGACAGCAATACAGGTGTCAAACAATGTGTTAAAAATTAGTGTACGAATAACAAAGTTCAATAGGTAAGAACCTTTCTACTTGTACACTATGGTGTACACTTTAGTTTATACTTTGTCACGTGACATTACTCTGTTGGACAGTTTAAATTTCAAACAATTTTTCCATCCAATTGACACTTGACAACAATGCACGTGTCAAACAACGTTTTAAAAATTAGTGTACGAATAGTAAAGTTCAACCGATAAACACCTTTCAACATGTACACTATGGTGTACACATTTCTTCACACTTTACCACGTGACATTACCCTGTTGCACAGTTTAAATTTCTAACAATTTTCCCATCCAGTTAACACTTGATAAGAATGCAAGTGTCAAGCAACGTGTCAAAAATTAGTGTACAAATAGCGAATTTCGATCCGTATGAACCTTTCTACATGTACATTATGGTGTACACTTTAATTTACACTTTCCCACGTGAGATTACCCTGTTGGACAGTTTAAATTTCAAACAATTTTTCCATCCAACTGACACTTGACAACAATGCAAATGTCAAACAAAGTGTCAAAAATCAGTGTACAAATGGCAAAGTTCAATCAGTAAGAACCTTTCTACATGTACACTATGTTGTACACTTTAGTTTACACTTTGACATGTGACATTACCCTGTTGGACAGTTTAAATTTCAAACAGTTTTTCCATCCAGTTGACACTTGAGAACAATGCAATTGTCAGATAACGTGTCAAAAATCTGTGTACAACTAGCAAAGTTCAATCGATAATGAACTTGCCACATGAACACCATGGTGTACACTTTAGTTTACACTTTGCCATGTGACATTACTTTATTGGATAGTTTAAATTTTAAATAGTTTTCTCATCCAATTCACACTTGACAACAATGTAAGTGTCAAACAACGTGTCGAAAATTAGTTTGTGAGTAGCAAAGTTCAATCGTTAAAGACCTTGCTACCGGTACACTATGGTGTACACTTTAGTTTACACTTTGCCACGTGACATTACCCTGTGGAATAGTTTAAATTTCAAACAATTTTCCCATCCAATTGACACTTGAGAACAATGCAAGTGTCAGACAATGTGTCAAAAATCAGTGCACAAATAGTAAAGTTCAATTGGTAAGGACCTTGCTACATGTACACTATGGTGGACACTTTAGTTTACACTTTGCCACGTGACATTACAATGTTGGACAGTTTAAATTTCAAACAGTTTTCCCATCCAATTGACACTTGACAACTATGCAAGTGTCAAACAACGTGTCAAAAATCAGTGTACAAATAGCAAACTTCAATCGGTAGGAACCTCGCTACATGTTTACTATGGTGTACCACTTTAGCTTACACTCTGCCACGTGACATTACCCTGCTGGACAATTTAAATATCAAATAGTTTTTCCATCCAATTGACGTTTGACAGCAACGCAAGTGTCAAACAACGTGTCAAAAATTAATGTATGAATAGCAAAGTTCAATAGGTAAGAACCTTTCTACATGTACACTACGCTGTACACTTTAGCTTGCCCTTTGCCATGTGACATCACCCTGTTAGACAGTTTAAATTTCAAACTATTTTTTCATCCAATTGACACTCGATAACAATGCTAGTTTCAAACAACGTGTCAAAAATTAATGTACGATTAGCAAAGTTCAATCGGAAGGGACCTTGCCACATGAACACTATGGTGTATACTTTAGTTTACACTTTGTCACGTGACATTACCCTATTGGACAGTTTAAATTTAAAACTATTTTCCCATCCAATTGATGCTTGACAACAGTGCAAGTGTCAAACAACGTGTTAAAAATCAGTGTACAAACGGTAAAGTTCAATCGGTAAGCACCTTTCTACATGTACACTATGGTGTACACTTTAGTTTACACTTTGCCACGTGACATTGCCCTATTGGACAGTTTAGATTTCAAATAGTTTTTCCATCCAATTGATGCTTGACAACAATGCAAGTATCAAACAACGTGTCAAAAATCAGGGTACAACTAGGAAAGTTCAATCGGAAAGGACCTTGCTACATGGACACTATGGTGTACACTTTAGTTTACACTTTGCCACGTGACTTTATCCTGTTGGACAGTTTAAATTTCAAACAGTTTTTCCATCCAATTGACATTTGACAACAATGCACTTTTCAAACAACGTGTCAAAAATGAGTGTACAAATATCAAAGTTCAATCGGTAAGAACCTCACTACATGTACACTATGGTATACAACTTTAGCTTACACTTTGCCACGTGACATTATTGGAGAACACTAAATAATTTTAAACACCTTAGTGGCACTAAGACATAAATATTGGATGGCTAAAGTATACTTTTGATTTTTAATCTCATTTGAGACCCATTTATGGCATAGAAAACATTCGATTTGGAAAATGATATCTCAAGAAAAGTTGTAGCTCTTTGAGTTTCTTTCCAACGCACTTTGAATTACCTAAATTGGATATCGGGAGAAGAAGTTATGATAGAAATACTAAAGGCTGTACAGTATTAACCGAAGTATGCGGAATATGAAAAGTCAAATTCCTACACGATTTTCTAGCACCTTCTTGAACCTATAAATCCCACACAAATGACACCTGTACTATTGAGTATTAGACGCTTCACTTGCCCTTAAGTTGTGAGATTTTCACCTATAAATAGGCCCCAATGCATACACATTTTTCATACCAAGACAAAAGCTTCTAAGCATAAAAGAGAGAGTTTTCAAGTCTAGAAAAAAGAGAAAGGAGAGGGAGGAAAATTAGTTTTTCCCAAAAGTTTTGGTGCTATCAAGAAGTATTTTCCAAGCATCAATTCTCAACGGAGTGTTTTTTTGAAACATCAAAGGAGTGTATTTTTTGACAAGGTTCAAAGCATCAATCAAAGTAGGTAGAGGTGCAAGTGTTAACTCGTGTTAAATTATAAGTTTTTAGTAAATGAAGATTTATGTTAATGTTTGTATGTCTAATGGTACAGCATACACCTCCATGTCTAATGGTACCTCCAGGTACGGCATGTACTTCCGATCGAGGTGTCATGTTAAGTCATGACTCTACGTGTTTGGGATTCCACCGAAAATCCTACTATGAAAAGGTTTCTAAAGTTACAGCTTTGAAATGTATAGCTTGATCATGAATACACCAATGATATCTACTGAGTTTTTTTAACTCACGGGTTTAACCCCTTCTCTACAGATTGATATGATTCTACCTTGGGCCTGGATGATGAAAAAGATGGAAAGTGGTACAACAAGCCCATGGAAAACCCAGTGAACAAGTTATTTAGATTTATTTTTGTGAACGTTTGCAATGTTATTTCTTTAAAGTATTTGAATAACGCTGAACGCGAGAACAAGTTGTGTTTTCTTCAAATAAATTACGTTCCGTATTTTTTTTATTCAGTGTTTTATTTAAAGTATTCGAAAGGTTGTTGTTAAAATTATCATTGTAAAAATTAAGCTTCCGCTAAAACATATTCTCCTATGACTAAACCACCGGTTAGTTAAGTAAAGTAAGTAGCGTTTCGGTCCACAAGGGGTCAGGGCGTTACAATTACCCTGCTGGACATTTTAAATTTTAAACCATTTTCCCATCCAATTGACACTTGACAGCAATGCAAGTGTCAAACAATGTGTCAAAAATCAGTTTACAAATAGCAAATTTCAATCGGTAAGCACCTTTCAACATGTACACTATGGTGTACACTTTAGTTTACACTTTGTCATGTGATATTACTGGGTTGGACAGTTTTAATTTCAAACAGTTTTCTATCCATTTGACACTTGACAACAATGCTAGTGTCAAACAACTTGTCAAAAATCAGGGTACAAATGGCAAAGTTCAATCGGTAAGAATCTTTCTACATTTACACTATGGTGTACCCTTTAGTTTATATTTTGCCACGTGACATTATCCTGTTGGACAGTTTAAATTTCAAACAGTTTTTCCTTCCAATTTACACTTGACAACAATGCAAGTGTCTTACAACGTGTCAAAAATCAGTGTACAACTCGCAAAGTTCAATCGGTAAGGACCTTGCCACATGAACACTATAGTGTACACTTTGCCATGTGACATTGTCCTGTTTGACATTTTAAATTCCAAATAGCTTTCTCATCCAATTGACACTTGACAACAATACAAGTGTCAAACAACGTGTCGAAAATCTGTGTGCGAATAGGGATGTTCAATCGATAAAGACCTTGCTACATGCACACAACGGTGTACACTTTAGTTTACACTTTGCCACGTGACATTACCCAGTTGGACAGTTTAAATTTCAAACAGTTTTCCAATTCAATTGACACTTGACAACAATGCAAGTGTTAGATAACGTGTCAAAAATCATTGTACAAATAGCAAATCTCAATCGGAAAGGACCTTGCTACATGTACACTATGCTGTACACTTTAGTTAACACTTTGCCACTTGACATTACCCTGCTGGCCAGTTTAAATTTCAAACAGTTTCCCCATCCAATTGACACTTGACAATGCTAGTGTCAAACAACGTGTCAAAAATCAGTGTACAAATAGTAAAGTTCAATCGGTAAGGATCTTGCTACATGTACACAATGGTGTACACTTTAGTTTACACTTTGCCACGTGACATTACCCTGTTGGATAGTTTAAATTTCAAATAGTTTTCCCATTAAATGGACATTTGACAACAATGTGAGTGTCAGACCTTGTTTCGAAAATTAATGCACAAATAGCAAAGTTCAAACGGTGAGGACCTTGCTACATGTACACTATGGAGTACACTTTGCCACAGGTCATTACCCTGTTGGACCGTTTAAATTTGAAACAGCTTTGCCATCCAATTGACACTTAACAACCATGCAAGTGTCAAACAACGTGTCAAAAATCAGTGTACAAATAGTAAAATTCAATCGTTGAGAACCTTGCTAAATGTACACTATGGTTTAGACTTTAGTTTACACTTTACCGCGTGACATTACCCTATTGGACAGTTTAAATTTCTAACAGTTTTTCCATCCAATTAACGCTTGACAACAATTCAAGTGTCAAACAACGTGTCAAAAATCAGTGTACAAATAGCAAAGTTCAATCGGGAAGAACCTTGCGGCATATACACTATGGTGTACACTTTAGTTTACACTTTGTCATGTGACATTACCCTATTGGACAGTTTAAATTCAAATAATTTTCCCATCCAATTGACACTTGACAACAATGCAAGTGTCAAACAACGCGTCGAAAATCAGTGTATACATAGCAAAGTTCAATCAGTAAGGACCTTGCTTCATGTACACTATAGTGTACACTTTAGTTTACACTTTGCTACGTGACATTACCATGTTGGACTACTTAAATTTTCAACATTTTTGCCACCTAATTGACACTAGACAACAATGCAAATGTCCACCAAAGTGTCAAAAATCAATTTGCAAATAGCAAACTTCAATCGGTAAGGACCTTGCCACATGTAATCTATGGTGTACACATTAATTTACACTTTGCCACATAACATTACCCTCTTAGACTGTTTTAATTTTACACAGTTTTCCCACCCAATTGACACTTGACAACAACACTGTCGAACAAAGTGCAAAAATTAGTGTACAAATAGTAAAGTTCAATCGGTAAGGACCATGCAATATGTTCACTGTGGTGTACACTTTAGTTTACACTTGGCCACGTGACGTTACCCTGTTGGACAGTTTAAATTTCAAACAGTTTTCCCATCCAATTGATACTTGACAACAATGCAAGTGTCAAACAAGGTGTCAAAAATCAGTTTACAAGTAGCAAAGTTCAATCGGTAAGGACCTAGCTAAATGTACACTATGGTGTACACACTTTAGTTTACACATTGCTAGGTGACATTACCCTGTTGGACAGTTTAAATTTCAAATAGTTTTCCCATCCAATTGACACTTGACAACAATTTAAGCATCAAACAACGTGAAAAAAATCAATGTACAAATAGCAAAATTCAATCGATAAGAACCTCGCGATATATACACTATGGTGTACACTTTAGTTTACACTTTGCACGTAACATTACCCGGTCAAACAGTTTAAATTTCAAATAGTTTTCCTATCCAATTGACACTTGACAACAATGGAAGTGTCGAATAAAGTGTCAAAAATCTGTATACAAATAGCAAAGTTCAATCGGTAAGGACCTTGCTACATGTACACTATGGTGTACACGTTAGTTCATACTTTACCACATGACATTACCCTGTTGGACAGTTTAAATTTTAAATAGTTTTCCCACCCAATTGACACTTGAAAACAATGCATGTGTTG
Source organism: Olea europaea var. sylvestris (assembly GCF_002742605.1). Taxonomy (NCBI): domain Eukaryota; kingdom Viridiplantae; phylum Streptophyta; class Magnoliopsida; order Lamiales; family Oleaceae; genus Olea; species Olea europaea. The sequence continues at coordinate 110,407 of NW_019259048.1, forward strand.
AACAAAGTGTCAAAAATCAAAGTACAAACAGCAAAGTTCAATTGGTAAGGACCTTACTACATGTTCACTATGGTGTACACTTTAGTTTACACTTTGCCACACGACCTTAACCTATTGGATAGTTTAAATTTCAAACAATTTTCCCATCCAATTGACACTTGTCAACAATGCAAGTGTCAAACAACGGGTCAAAAATCAGTGTACAAATAGCAAAGTTCAATCGGAAAAAACCTTGTTACAAGTACACTATGGTGTACACACTTTAGCCTACACTTTGCCACGTGACATTACCCTATTGGACAGTTTAAATTTCAAACAGTTTTTCCATCCAATTGATGCTTGACAATAATGCAAGTGTCAAACAATGTGTCAAAAATTAGTGTACAAATAGCAAAGTTCAATCGGGAAGAACCTTGCGACATGTACACTATGGTATACACTTTAGTTTACACTTTGTCACGTGACATTACCCTGTTGGAAAGTTTAAATTTCAAATAGTTTTCCCATCCAATTGACACTTGACAACAATGCAAGTGTCAAACAACGCGTCGAAAATCAGTGTACAAATAGCAAAGTTCAGTCGGTAAGGACCTTGCTTCATGTACACTATAATGTAGACTTTAGTTTACACTTTGCCACGTGACATTACCATGTTGGACTATTTAAATTTTCAACAGTTTTGCCACCTAATAGACACTTGACAACAATCCAAGTGTCAACTAAAGTGTCAAAAATCAGTTTGCAAATAGCAAAGTTCAATCGGTAAGGACTTTGCCACATGTACACTATAGTGTACACATTAATTTACACTTTGCCACGTGACATTACCCTGTTAGACTATTTTAATTTTAAACAGTTTTCCCACCAAATCGACACATGACAACAATACAAGTGTCGAACAAAGTGTCAAAAATCAGTGTACAAACAGGAAAGCTCAATCGGTAAGGACCTTGTAACATGTACACTGTGGTATACACTTTAGTTTACACTTTGCCAAGTGACGTTACCCTGTTAGACAGTTTAAATTTCAAACAGTTTTTCCATTCAATTGATACTTGACAACAATGCAAGTGTCAAACAAGATGTCCAAAATCAGTGTACAAATAGCAAAGTTCAATTTGTAAAAACCTTGAGATAGGTACACTATGGTATACATTTTAGTTTACACTTTACCACGTGACATTACCCTGTTGGATAGTTTAAATTTCAAGCAGTTTTTTCATCCATTTGAAACTTGACAACATTGCAAATGTCAAACAATTTTTTGAAAATCATTGTACAAATAACAAAGTTCAATCAGTAAGGACCTTGCTACATTTACACTATGGTGTACACCTTAGTTCACACTTTGCCACGTGACATTGCTATGTTAAACTGTTTAAATTTTATAAGTTTTCCAACCCAATTGACACTTGACAACAATGTAAGTGTTGGACAAAGTGTCAAAAATCAGTGAACAAATCGCAAAGTTCTATCGGTAAGAACCTTGCTACATGTACACTACGGTGTACACTTTTGTTTACACTTTGCCACATGACATTACCATGTTGAACAGTAAAAATTTGAAACAGTTTTCCCATCCAATTGACATTTGACAACAATGCAAGTGTCAAACAACGTGACAAAAATCAGTTTACAAGTAGCAAAGTTCATTTGGTGACAACCTAACTACATGTACACTATGGGGTACACACTTTAGTTTACACTTTACCACGTGACATTACCCTGTTGGACAGTTTAAATTTCAAACAGATTTCCCATCCAATTGACACTTGACAATAATGCAAGTGTCAAACAACGTGTCAAAAATCAGTGTACAAATAGCCAAGTTCAATTGTTAAGAACCTTGCGACATGTACACTTTGGTGTACACTTTAGTTTACACTTTACCACGTGACATTACCCTGTCAGACAGTTTAAATTTGAAACAGTTTTCCCATCCTATTGACACTTTGCCACGTGACATTAGCTTGTTGGAAAATTTGACAACAAATAGCAAAGTCCAATCGGCAAGAACCTTGCTAGATGTACACTATGGTGTTCACTTTAGTTTACACTTTCCCACATGACATTACCATGTTGGACATTTTAAATTTCAAACAGTTTCCCCATCTAATTGACACTTGAAAACAATGCAAGTGTCAAACAATGTGTAAAAACTCAATGTATAAATAGCCAAGTTCAATCGGTAAGAACCTTGCTATATGCACACTATGGTGTACACTTTAATACACACCTTGTCACGTGACATTACCCTGTTTGACAGTTTAAATTTCAAACAGTTTTCCCATCCTATTGACACTTGACAAGAATGCAAGTGTCAAACAACGTGTTAAAAATCAGTGTACAAATAGCAAAGTTCAATCGGTATGAACCTTGAAACATGTACACTATGACGTGCACTTTAGTTTACACTTTTCCACGTGACACTACCCTATTGGACTGTTTAAATTTCAAACAGATTTCCCAGCTAATTGACACTTGACAACAATGCAAGTGTCAAACAACGTGTCAAAAATAAGTGTACAAATAGCAAAGTTCAATCGGTATGAACCTTGAAACATGTACACTATGACGTGCACTTTAGTTTACACTTTTCCACGTGACACTACCCTCTTGGACAGTTTAAATTTCAAACAGATTTCCCAGCTAATTGACACTTGACAACAATGCAAGTGTCAAACAACGTGTCAAAAATAAGTGTACAAATAGCAAAGTTCAATCGGTAAGAACCATGCTACACGTACACTATGGTGTACACTTTAGTTTACACTTTGCCACGTGTTGGACAGTTTAAATTTCAGACAATTTTCCCATTTAATTGACACCTGACAACAATGTAAGTGTCAAACAACGTGTCAAAAATCAGTGTACAAATAGCAAAGTTCAATCGGTAAGAACCTTGCTACGTGTACACTAGGGTGTACACTTTAGTTTACACTTTGCCCTGTGACTTTACTCTATTGGACAGTTTAAATTTTAAATAGTTTATCCATCCAATTGACACTTGACAACAATGCAAGTGTCAAACAATGTGTCAAAAATTAGTGTACAAATAGCAAAGTTCAATCGGCATGGCCCTTGTCACATGTACACTATGGTGTACACTTCAATTTACACTTTGCCACGTGACATTACCCTGTTGGAGAGTTTAAATTTCAAATAGTTTTCCTATCTAATTGACACCTGACAACATTGCAAGTGTCAAACAATATGTCAAAAATTAGTTTACAGATAGCAAAGTTCAATCGGTAGAAACCTTGTTACATGTACACTATGGTGTATACTTTAGTTTACACTTTGTCACGTGACTTTCCCTTGTTGGATAGTTTAAATTTCATACAGTTTTCCCATCTAATTGACACTTGACAACAATGCAAGTGTCAAACAACGTGTCAAAAATCAGTGTTCAGATAGCAAAGTTCTGTCAGTAATAACCTTGCTACATGTACACTGTGGCGTGCACTTTAGTTGACACTTTTCCACGTGACATTACCCTATTGGACAGCTTAAATTTCAAATAGTTTTCCCATCCAATTGATACTTGACAACAATGCAAGTGTCAAAAAACATGTCGAAAATTAGTGTACAAATAGCAAAGTTCAATCGGTAAGAACCTTGCTACATGTACACCACGGTGTACACACTTTAGTTTACACTTTGTCGGGTGACTTTACCTGGTTGGATACTTTAAATTTCAAATAATTTTCCAATCCAATTGACACTTGACAACAATAGAAATGTCAAACGTGTCAAAAATCAATGTACAAATAGTAAAGTTCAATCGGTGTAAACCCTGCTACATGTACACCTTAGTTTACACTTTACCACGTGACATTACCTTGTTGGACAGTTTAAATTTCAAGCAATTTTTCCATCCAATTGATACTTGACAACAATGCAAGTGTCAAACAACATGTCAAAAATTAGAGTTCAAATAGCAAAGTTCAATCGGTAAGAACGCTGCTACATGTACACTATGGTGTACATTTTAGTTTTACACTCTGCCACGTGACATTTCCCTGTTGGACAGTTTAAATTTCAAACAGTTTTCCCATACAATTGACACCTGACAACAATGCAAGTGTCAAACAACTTGTCGGTAAGAACCTTGCCACATGTGCACTGTGGTGTACACTTTAGTTTACACTTTGCCACGTGACATTACCCTGCTGGACAATTTAAATTTCAAACAATTTTTCCATCAAACTGACACATGACAACAATGCAAGTGTCAAACAACATGTTAAAAATTAGTGTACAAATAGCAAAGTTCAATCGGTAAAACCTTGCAACATGTACACTATGGTCTACACTTTAGTTTACACTTTGCCACGAGACATTACCCTATTGGACAGTTTAAATTTCAAAAAGTTTTCTAATCCAATTGACACTTACAACAATGCAAGTGTCAAAAATTGGTGTAGAAATAGCAATGTTCAATCGATAAGACCTTGTTAAATGTACAATATGGTTTACACTATAGTTTACACTTTGCCACGTGACATTATGCTGTTGGACGGTTTAAATTTCTAACAGTTTTCCCATCCAATTGACACTTGACAACAATGCAAGTGTCAAACAATTTGTCAAAAATATGTGTACAAATAGCAATGTTCAAGCAGTAAGAACCTTACTACATGTGCACTATAGTGTACACTTTAGTTTACACTTTGCCACGTGACATTGCCCTGTTCGACAGTTTAAATTTCGAACAGTTTTCCCATATAATTAACACCTAACAACAAAGCATGTGTCAAACAATGTGACAAAAATCAGTATGCAAATAGCAAGTTCAATCTGTAAAAACCATGCCTCGTGTACACTGTTGTGTACACTTTAGTTAACACTTTGCCACGTGACGTTACCCTATTGGACAGTTTAAATTTCAAACAGTTTTCCCATCCAATTGACACTTGACAACAATGCAAGTGTCAAACAATGTGTCAAAATTCATTGTAAAAATTGCAAAGTTCAATCGGTAAGAACCTTCCTACATAGTGTACACTTTAGTTTACACTTTGCCCTGTGATATTACTCTATTGGACAATTTAAATTTCAAACAATTTTTCCATCCAATTGACACTTGAGAACAATGCAATGTTCAAGAGGCAAGAACCGTGCGAAATATGCACAGTTGTGTACACTTTAATTTTCATTTTGCCATGTGACATTACCCGGTTGGACCGTTTAAATTCTAAATAGTTTTCCCATCCAATTGATACTTCAAAACAATACAAGTGTCAAATAACATTTCAAAAATCAGTTTATAAATAGCAAAGTTCAATCGGTAAGAACCTTGCTACATATACACCATGGTGTACACACTTTAGTTTACACTTTGCCACGTGACGTTACCCTATTGGACAGTTTAAATTTCAAACAGTTTTCCCATCCCGTTGACACTTGACAACAATGCAAGTGTCAAACAACGTGTCAAAAATCAGTGTACAAATAGCAAAGTTCAATCAGTAAAAACCTTGCAACATGTACACTATGGTGTACACTTTAGTTTACACTTTGCCTCGTGACATTACCCTATTTGACAGTTTAAATTTCAAACTGTTTTCCCATCTAATTGACACTTGACAACAATGCAAGTGTCAAACAACGTGTAAAAAATCAGTGCACAAATAACAAAATTCAATCGGTAAGAACCTTGCGACATGTAAACTGTGGTGTACACTTTAATTTAAACTTTGCCAAGTGACATTACCCTGTGGGACAGCTTAAATTTCAAACAATTTTTCCATCCAATTGATACTTGACAACAATGCAAGTGTCAAACAACTTGTCAAAAATAAGTGTACAAATAGCAAAGTTCAATCGACAAGAACCATGCTAAGCATACATCATGGTGTACACAATTTAGTTCACACTTTTCCACGTGACAGTAACTTGTTGGGCAGTAAAAATTTCAAATATTTTTGCCATCCAATTGATACTTGACAGCAATGCAAGTGTCAAACAACGTGCCAAAAATCAGTGTACAAATAGCAAAATTCAATCAGTAAGAACCTTGCTACATTTAAACTATGGTGTACACTTTAGTTTACACTTTGTCACGTGACATTACCCTGTTCGATAGTTTAAATTTCAAACAATTTTCCCATCCAATTGGCACCTGACAACAATGTAAGTGTCAAACGACGTGTCAAAAATCTGTGTACAAATAATAGTTTTCCCATCCAATTGAAACTTGACAACAATGAAAGTGTCAAACAACGGGTTAAAAATCAGTGTACAAATAGCAAAGTTCAATTGGTAAGAACCTTGCTACATGTACACTATGGTATACACTTTAGTTTACACTCTGTCACGTCGCATGACCCTGTTAGACATTATAAATTTGGTAAGAACCTTATGACATCTACACTATGGTGTGCACTTTATTTTACACTTTACCATGTGACACTACCCTGCTGGATGGTTCAAATTTCAAACAGTTTTCCCATCTAAATTGACACTTGACGACAATGTAAATGTCAAACAACGTGTCCAAAATCAGTGTACAAATAGCAAAGTTCAATCGGTAAAAACTTTGCTACATGTACACTATGGTGTACACTTTAATTTACACTTTGCCCCGTGACAATACTATATTGGACTGTATAAATTTCTAACAGTTTTTTCCATCCAATTGAAACTTGACAACAATACAAGTGTCAAACAACGTGTCGAAAATTAGTGTACAAATAGCCAAGTTCAATCGGTATGGACCTTGCCACATATACACTATGGTGTACACTTTAGTTTACATTTTGCCACGTGACATTACCCTGTTAGGCAGTTCAAATTTCAAACAATTTTCCCACCTAATTGATACTTGATAACAATGCAAGTGTCAAACAACGTGTTAAAAATCAGTATACAAATAGCAAAGTTCAATCGATAAAGATCTTGTTACATGTACACTATGGGGTACACTTTAGTTTACACTTTGCCACATGACGTTACCCTATTAGACAGTTTAAATTTCAAACAGTTTTTCCATCCAATTGACACTTGACAACAATTCAAGTGTCAAACAACGTGTCAAAAATCAATGTCCAAATAGTAAAGTTCAATCGGTATGAACCCTGCTACATGTACACCTTAGTTTACACTTTTCCACGTGACATTACCTTGTTGGACATTTTAAATTTTAAACAATTTTTCCATCTAATTGACACTTGAGAGCAATGCAAGTGTCAAGCAACGTGCCAAAAATCAGCGTACAAATAGCAAAGTTCAATCGGTAAGAACCTTGCTACATTTAAACTATGGTGTACACTTTAGTTTACACTTTGCCACATGACACTACCCTGTGGACAATTTAAATTTCAAATAGTTTTCCCATCCAATTGACACTTGAGAACAATGCAAGTGTCAAACAACGTGTCAAAAATTAGGGTACAAATAGGAAAGTTCAATTGATAAGAACCTTGCTACATGTACACTGTGGTATACAATATAGTTTACACTTTGCCACGTGACATTACCCTGTTGGACAGTTTAAATTTCAATCTGTTATCCCATCCAATTGACACATGAGATTGATTCCAGTGTCAAACAACGTGTCAAAAATCATTGTACATATAACAAAGTTCAACCGGTAAGAACCATGCGACATGTATACTAAGGTGTACACTTTAGTTTACACTTTGCCATAGGTCATTACCCTATTGGATAGTTTAAATTTCAAATAATATTTCGATCCTATTGACATTTGACAACAATGCAAGTGTCAAACAAAGTGTCAAAAATCAGTGTACAAATAGAAAAGTTCAATCGGTAAGAACCTTGTTATATTTACACTATGGTGTACACTTTAGTTTACAATTTGCCACGTGACATTACCGTGTTGGACAGTTTAAATTTCAAACAGTTTTCCCATCCAATTGACACTCGACAACAATGCAAGTGTCAAACAATGTGTCAAAATCAGTGCACAACTAACAAAATTCAATCGGTAAGAACCTTGCTACATGTACACTATGATGTACACTTTAGTTTACACCTTACCACTTAACATTACCATGTTGGATAATTTAAATTTCAGACCATTTTCCTATCTAATTGACACCTGACAATAGTGCAAGTGTCAAACAACGTATCAAAAATTAGTGTACAAATAGCAAAGTTCAATCGGTAAGAACCTTGCCACATGTATACTATGGCGTACACTTTAGTTTACACTGTGCCAAGTGTCGTTACCCTGTTGGTTAGTTTAAATTTCAAATAGTTTTCCCATCCAATTGACACTTGACAGCAATGCAAGTGTCAAACAACGTATCAAAAATCAGTGTAAAAATAGCAAAATTCAATTGGTAAGAACCTTACATATACACTATGGTGTACACTTTAGTTTACACTTTGCCACGTAACATTACCATGTTGGACAGTTTAAATTTCAAACAGTTTTCCCATCCAATTAACACTTGATAGCAATGCAAGTGTCAAACAACGTGTCAAAAATTAGTGTAAAAATAGCAAAATTCAATCGGCAAGAACCTTACTACATGTACACTATGGTGTACACTTTAGTTTATACTTTGCCACGTAACATTACCATGTTAGACAGTTTAAATTTCAAACAGTTTTCCCATCTAATTGACACCTGACAACAATGCAAATGTTAAACAACGTGTCAAAAATCAATGTACAAATAGCAAAGCTCAATCGGTAAGAACCTTGCCACTTGTATACTATGGCGTACAATTTAATTTACACTTTGCCAGGTGTCATGACCCTGTTGGACATTTTAAATTTCAAACAATTTTCCCATCCAATTGACACTTGACAACAACGCAAGTGTCAAACAATGTGTCGAAAATCAGTGTACAAATAGCAAAGTTCTATCGGTAAGAACCTTGCCACATGTACACTGTGGTGTACCCTTTAATTTACACTTTACCACGTGACGTTACCCTTTGAACAGTTTAAATTTCAAACAATTTTCCCATCTAATTGACAATTGACAACAATGCAAGTGTCAAATAATGTGTCGAAAATCAGTGTACAAATAGCAAAGTTTAATCGATAAGAACCTTGCTACATAGTGTACACTTTGCCCTGTGACATTACACTATTCGACAGTTTAAATTTCAAACAGTTTTTTCATCCAAATGACACTTGACAACAATGCAAGTGTCAAACAATGTGTTGAAAATTAGTGTACAAATAGCAAAGTTCAATCGGTAGAGACCTTACCACATGTACACTATGGCGTACACTTTAGTTTACACTTTGCCACGTGACATTATCCTGTTGGACAATATAAATTTCAAACTATTTTCCCATCAAATTAACACTTAACAACAATATGAGTGTCAAACAACTTGTAAAAAATCAGTGTACATAAAACAAAGTTCAATCGATAAGGACCTTGCCACATGTACACTAAGGTTTACACTTTAGTTTACATTTTGCCACGTGACTTACCCACTCGGATAGTTTAAATTTGAAATAGTTTTCCCATCCAATTGACACTTGACAATAATACAAGTGTCAAAAATCAGTGAACAAATAGCAAAGTTCAATCAGCAAGAACCATGCTACATGTGTACTATGGTGTACACACTTTAGTTTACACTTTGTCACATGACATTCCCCCGTTGGACAGTTTAAATTTCAAACAGTTTTCCCATCCAATTGACACTTGACAACAATGCAAGTGTTAAACAATGTATCAAAAATCAATGTACAAATAGCAAAGTTCAATCGGTAAGAACCTTGCTACATAGTGTACACTTTAGTTTACACATTACCCTGTGACATTACTCTGTTGAACTGTTTAAATTTCAAATAGTTTATCATCCAATTGACACTTGATAACATTGCAAGTGTCAAACAATGTATTTAAAATCAGTGTACAAATAGCAAAGTTCAATCAGTAAGGACATTGTCATATGTACACTAGGGTATACACTTTTGTTTACACTTTGCCACGTGACATTACCCTGTTGGACAGTTTAAATTTCAAATAATTTTCCCATCCAATTAACACTTGACAGCAATGCAAGTATTAAACAACGTGTCAAAAATCAGTGTACAAATAGCAAAGTTCAATCGGTAAAAACTTTGCTACATGTACGCTATGGTACACTTTAATTTAAAGTTTACCACTTGACATTACCCTGTTCGACAGTTTAAATTTCAAACTATTTTCCCATCCAATTGACACTTGACAACAATGCAAGTGTCAGACAATGTGTCAAAAATCGGCGCACAAATAGCAAAGTTCAATCGATAAGAACCTTGCTACATAGTGTACACTTTAGTTTACACTTTGACCTGTGACAATATTCTTTTGGACAGTTTAAATTTCAAATAGTTTTTCCATCCAAGTGACACTTGACAACAATGCAAGTGTCAAACAATGTGTTGAAAATCAGTATACAAATAGCAAAGTTCAATCGGTAAGGACCTTGTGACATGTACACTACGGTTTACACTTTGCCACATGACATTACCATGTTGGATAGTTTAAATTTCAAAAAGTTTTCCCATCCAATTGACACTTGACAACAATGCAAGTGTCAAATAACGTGTCAAAAATCAGTGTACAAATAGCAAAGTTCAATCGGTAAGAACCTTGTTACATGTACACTATTTTGTACACTTTAGTTTACACTTTACCACGTGACATTACCATGTTGGGCAGTTTAAATTTCAAACTATTATCCCATCTAATTGACACTTGACTAAAATGCAAGTATCAAACAACATGTCAAAAATCAGTATCCCATCTAATTGACACTTGACTGAAATGCAAGTATCAAACAACATGTCAAAAATCAGTGTACAAATTGCAAAGTTCAATTGGCAAGAACCTTGAGACATGTACACTATGGTGTACACTTTAGTGTACACTTTGCCACGAGTCATTACCCTTTCGGACATTTTAAATTTCGAACAATTTTTCCATCCAATTGACACTTGACAACAATGTAAGTGTCAAACAACGTGTCAAAAATCAGTGTACAAATAGGAAAGTTCATTCGGTAAGAATCTTGCTACATTTACAGTACGGTGTACACTCTAACTTACACTTTGCCACGTGACATTTCCCTGTTGGACAGTCTAAATTTCAAACAATTTTCCCATCTAATTGATATTTGACAACAATGCAAGTATCAAACAACGTGTCAAAAGTCAGGGCACAAATAGCAATGTTCAATCGATAAGAACTGAGACATGTACACTGTGGGGTGCACTTTAATTTACAATTTGCCAAGTGACATTACCCAGTTGGACCATTCAAATTTCAAACAATTTTCCCATCCAATTGATGCTTGACAACAATGCAAGTGTCAAACAACATTTCAAAAATCAGTGTATAAATAGCAAAGTTCAATCGGTAAGAACCTTGCTACATGTACACCATGGTGTACACACTTTAGTTTGCACTTTTCCACGTGACATTGCCCTATTGGACAATTTAAATTTCAAGCAATTTTTCCATCCAGTTGACACTTGACAACAATGCAAGTGTCAAACAACGTGTTATAAATCAGTGCACAAATAGCAAAGTTCAATCGATAAGAACCTTGCTACATAGTGTACACTTTAGTTAACACCTTGCCTTGTGACATTACTCTATTGGACAGTTTAAATTTCAAACAGTTTTTTCATCCAAATGACACTTGACAACTATGCAAGTGTCAAAAGAATGTGTTGAAAATCAGTGTAAAAATAGCAAAGTTCAATCGGTAAGGACCTTGCCACATGTACACTATGGTGTACACTTTAGTTTACACTTTGCCACGTGACATTATCCTCTTGGATAGTTTAAATTTCAAATTGTTTTCCAATCCAATTGATAGGTGACAACAATATAAGTGTCAAACAATGTGTTAACAATCAGTGTACAAATAGCAAAGTTCAATCGGCTAGAACCTTACCACATGTACACTGTGGTGTACACTTTAGTTTACACTTTACCACGTGATGTTACCCTGTTAGACAGTTTAAATTTCAATTAGTTTTCCCATTCGATTGACACTTGACGACAATGCAAGTGTCAAAAATCAGTGTACAAATAGCAAAGTTCAGTTGATAAGAACCTTGCTACATCGTGTACACTTTAGTTTACACTTTGCCCTGTGACATTACTCTATTGGACAGTTTAAATTTCATACAGTTTTTCTATCCAAATAACACTTGACCACAATGCAAGTGTCAAACAATGTATAGAGAATGACAGTACAATAGCAATGTTCAATCGGTAGGGACCTTCCCACATGTACACTATGGTGTACATTTTAGTTTACACTTTGCCATGTGACACTATCATGTTGGACAGTTTAAATTTCAAACTATTTTCCCATCCAATTGACACTTGACAACAATACAAGTGTTAAACAATGTGTCGAAAATCAGTGTACAAATAGCAAAGTTCAATCGGTAAGGACCTTGCTACATGTACACTACGATTTACACTTTAGTTTACACTTTGCCACATGACATTACCCTATTGGACAGTTTAAATTTTGAACAATTTTTCCATCCAATTGACACTTGACAATAATGCAAGTGCCAAACAACGTGTCAAAAATTAGTGTACAAATAGCAAAGTTCAATCGATAAGAACCTTGCTACATAATGTACATTTTAATTTACACTTTTTCCCTGTGACATTACTCTATTGGACAGTTTAAATTTCAAACAATTTTTCCATTCAATTGACACTTGACAACACTGCTAGTGTCAAACAATTTGTTTAAGATCAGTGTACAAATAGCAAAGTCTAATCAGTAAGGACCTTGCCGTATGTACACTTTGGTGTACACTTTTGTTTACACTTTGCCACGTGACATTACCCTGTTAGACAGTTTAAATTTCAACAACGTGTCAAAAATCAGTGTATAAATAGAAAAGTTCAATCGGTAAAAATCTTGCTACATGTACACTATGGTACACATTAATTTACACTTTGGCACATGACATTACCCTATTCGACAGTTTAAATTTCAAATAGTTTTTCCATCCAATTGACACTTGACAACACTGCAAGTGTCAAACGTGTCAAAAATCAGTGTACAAATAGCAAAGTTTAATCGGTAAGAACCTTGCGATATGTACACTATGGTGTAAACTTTAGTTTACACTTTCCCAGGTGACACTACCCTACTGGACAGTTTAAATTTCAAAGAGTTTTTTCCATCTAATTAACACTTGACAACAATGCATGTGTCCAACAATGTGTCAAAAATCAGCGTACAAATAGCAAAGTTCAATCGGTAAGAATTTTGCCGCATATAAAATGTGGTGTACACTTTAGTTTACACTTTGCCACGTGACGTTACCCTATTGGATAGTTTAAATTTCAAACTGTTTTCCCATCCAATTGACACTTGAGAAAAATGCAAGCGTTAAACAAAATCAGTGTACAAATAGCAAAGTTCAATCGATACGATCCTTGCTACATAGTGTACACTTTAGTTTACACTGTGCCCTATGACATTACTCTATTGGACAGTTTGAATTTCAAATAGTTTTTCCATCCAAGTGACACTTGACAACAATGCAAGTGTCAAACAATGTGTTGAAAATCAGTGTACAAATAGCAAAGTTCAATCGATAAGGACCTTGCCACATGTACACAATTGAGTACTCCTTAGTTTACACTTTGCCACGTGACATTATCCTATTGGACAGTTTAAATTTCAAACTATTTTCCCATCCAATTGACACTTGACAACAATACAAGTGTTAAACGACGTGTCAAAAATCAGTGTACAAATAGCAAAGTTCAATCGGTATGGACCTTTCTACATGTACACTATCGTATACACATTAGTTTACACTTTTCCACGTGAAAATACCCTGTTGGATAGTTTAATTTTCAAACTATTTGCCCATCCAATTGACACTTGAAAACAATGCAAGTGTCAAACAACGAATCAAAAATCAGTGCACAAATAACAAAGTTCAATCGGTAAGAACCCTACCACATGTACACTATGGTGTACACTTTTGTTTACACTTTGCCACGTGTTATTACCCTGCTGGACAATTTAAATTTTAAGCATTTTTCCCATCCAATTGATGGTTGATAACAATACAAGTGTCAAACAATGTGTCAAAAATCAGTGTACAATTAGCAAAGTTCAATCGGTAAGAATCTTGCCACATGTACACTATGGTGTGCACTTTAATTTACACTTTACCCCATGACATTACTCTTTTGGGCAATTTAAATTTTAAACAATTTTTCTATCCAATTGACACGTGACAACAATACAAGTGTCAAACAACGTGCTGAAAATCAGTGTACAAATAGCAAAGTTCAATCGGTAAGGACCTTGCCACATGTACACTATGGTGTACACTTTAGTTTACACTTTGCCACGTGACATTACCTTGTTGGACAGTTTAAGTTTCAAATATTTTTCCAATCCAATCGACATTTGACAACAATGCAAGTGTCAAACAAGGTGCCAAAAATTAGTGTACAAATAGCAAAGTTCAATCGGTAAGAAACTTCCTACATGTACATCATGGTGTACACTTTAGTTTGCACTTTGCCACCTGACATTAGCTTCTTGGACAGGTTAAATTTCAAATGGTTATCCCATCGAATTGACACTTGACAACAATGCAAGTGCCAAACAACGTGTCAAAAATTTGTGTACAAATAGCAAAGTTCAATCGGTAAGGACCTTGCCACATGTACACTATGGTGCACACCTTAGTTTGCACGTTTTCACGTGATATTACCCTGTTGGACAGTTTAAATTTCAAACAATTTTCCCTTTCAATTGACACTTGACAACAATGCAAGTGTCAAACAATGTGTTGAAAATCTGTGTGGAAATAGCAAAGTTTAATCGATAAGGACCTTATTACATGTACACTATGGTGTACACTTTTGTTTACACTTTGCCATGTGACATTACCATGTTGGACAGTTTAAATTTCAAACTTTTATCCCATCTAATTGACACTTGACTACAATGTAAGTGTCAAACAACATGTCAAAAACCAGCGTACAAATAGCAAAGTTCGATCGGTAAGGACCTTGCCACATGTACTCTATGGTGTACACTTTAGTTTACATTTTGCATCGGGTCATTACCCTGTTGGACTGTTTAAATTTCAAATAGTTTTCCCATCCAATTGACACTTGACAATACTACAAGTGTCGAACAACGTGTCAAAAATCAGTGTACAAATAGCAAAATTCAATGATAAAAACCTTGCTACATGTACACTATGGTGTACAATTTAGTTCACACTTTGTCACGTCACAGGACTCTATTGGACAATTTAAATTTCAAATAGTTTTCCCATCCTATTGAAATTTGACAATAATGTAAGTGTCAAACATCGTGCCAAAAATCAGTGTAGAAATAGCAAATTTCAATCAGTAAGGACCTTACTACTTGTACACTATGGTGTACACGTAAGTTTACACTTTACCACGTGACATTACCCTGTTGGATAGTTTAAATTTTAAACAGTTTTCCATTCCAATTGACACTTTATAGCGATGCAAGTGTCAAACAACGTGTCAAAAATCAGTGTGCAAATAGCAAAGTTCAATCGGTAAGAACCTTGCTAAATGTACACTATGGTGTACACTTTAATTTACACTTTGCCACGTGACATTATCCTGTTGGACAGTTTAAATTTCAAACAATTTTCCCATCCAATTGACACTTGACAACAATACAAATGTCAAACAACGTGTCGAAAATCAGTGTACAAATAGCAAAGTTCAATTGTTAAAGACCTTGCTACCTGTACACTATGGTGTAGACTTTCATTTACACTTTGGCATGTGACATTACCCTATTGGACAATTTAAATTTCAAATAGTTTTCCCACCCAATTGACACTTGACAACTATGCAAGTGTCGAACGATGTATCGAAAATCAGCATACAAACAGCAAAGTACAATCAGTAAGGATCTCGCCACATGTACACTATGGTGTACAATTTAGTTTACACTTTACCACGTGACGTTACCCTGTTAGACAGTTTAAATTTCTAATAGTTTCCCGTCCAATTGACACTTGACAACAAAACAAGTATCAAACAACGTGTCAAAAGTTAGTGTACAAATGGCAAAGTTCAATCGATAAGAACCTTGTTACATAGTGTACACTTTAGTTTATATTTTGCCCTGTGACATTACGCTATTGGACAGTTTAAATTTCAAATAGTTTTTCAATCCAAATGACACTTGACAACAATGTAAGTGTCAAACAATGTGTTGAAAATTAGTGTACAAATAGCAAAGTTCAATCGGTAAGGACCTTGCAACATGTACACTACGGTGTACTCTTTAGTTTACACTTTGCCATGTGACATTATCCTGTTGGACAGTTTAAATCTCAAACTATTTTCCCATCCAATTGACACTAGACAACAATACAAGTGTCAAGCAACTTGTTGAAAATCAGTGTACAAATAGGAAAGTTCAATCGGTAAGGACCTGCTACATGTACACTACGGTTTATACTTTAGTTTTACTCTTTACCATTTGACATTACCCTGTTGGACAGTTTAAATTTCAAACAGGTTTCCCATCCAATTGACATTCGACATTGTTGTCAAGTGTCAAACAACGTGTCAAAATCAGTGTACAAATAGCAAATTCCAATCGGTAAGAACCTTGCTACATGTGCACTATAGTGTACAGTTTAGTTTACCCTTTCCCACTTGACATTACCATGTTGAACAGTTTAAATTTCAAATAGTTTTCCTATAGAATTAACACTTGACAATAATGCAAGTGTCTAACAACATGTCAAAAATCAGTGTACAAATAACAAATTTCAATCGATAACAACCTTGCGACTTGTACACTATGGTGTACACTTTAGTTTACACCTTGCCACAGGTCATTACCCTATTGGACAATTTAAATTTCAAATCATTTTCCCACCCAATTGACACTTGACAACAATACAATTGTCAAGTAACGTGTTGAAAATCGGTGTACAAATAGCAAAGTTCAATCGGTAAGGACCCTGCTACATGTGCACTACGGTTTACACTTTAGTTTACTCTTTACCATGTGACATTACCCTGTTGGATAGTTTAAATTTCAAACTATTTTTCCATCCAATTGGCACTTGACAACAATACAATTGTCAAGCAATGTGCCGAAAATCAGTGTATAAATAGAAAAGTTCAATCGGTAAAGACCTTGCTACATGTACACTACGGTTTACTCTTTACCACGCGATATTACCCTGTTGGACAGTTTAAATTTCAAACATTTTTTCCATCCAGTTGACACTTAACAACAATGCAAGTGTCGAACAACGTACTGAATATCAGTGCACGAATAGCAAAGTTCAATTGGTAAGGACCTTGCCACATGTAAACTAGGGTATATACTTTAGTTTACACTATTTCACATGACATTACCCTATTGGACTGTTAAATTTCAAATAGTTTTCCAGTCAAATTGACACTTAACAACGATGCAAGTGTCAAACAACGTGTCAAAAATTTGTGTTTAAATAACAAAGTTCATTCGGTAAGGACTTTCCTACATGTACACTATGGTGTATATTTTAGTTTACACTTTGCAACGTGACATTGCCCCATTGGACAGTTTAAATTTCAAACAATTTTCCCATCCAATTGACACTTGACAACAATGCAAGTGTTGAACAACGTGTAAAAAATTAGTGTACAAATAGCGAAGCTCAATCAAAAAAAACCTTGCTACATGTACACTATGGTGTACACACTTTTGTTTATACTTTCCCACATGACATTACTCTGTTGGACAGTTTAAACTTCAAACTATTTTCCCATGCAATTGACACTTCACAACAATGCATGTGTCAAACAACGTATCAAAAATCAGTTTACAAATAGCAAAATTAAATCGGTAAGAACCTTGCGGCAGGTACACTATGGTGTACAATTTAGTTCACACTTTGCCACGTCACATGACTCTATTGGACAATTTAAATTTCAAACAGTTTTCCCATCCAATTGAGATTTGACAACAATGCAAGTATCAAACAACGTGTCGAAAATCAGTGTAGAAATAGCAAATCTCAATCGGTAAGGACCTTGCTACTTGTACACTATGGTGTACACGTTAGTTTACACTTTACCACGTGACATCACCCAGTTGGATAGTTTAAATTTTAAAAAGTTTTCCAATCCAATTGACACGTGACAACGATGCAAGTGTCAAACAACGTGTTGAAAATCAGTGCACAAATAGCAAAGTTCAATCGGTAAGGACCTTGCCACATGTAAACTAGGGTATATACTTTAGTTTACACTTTGGCACAACGTGTCAAAAATCAATGTACAAATAGCAAAGTTCAATTGGTAAGGACCCTGCCACATGTACACTATGGTGTACACTTTCATTTACACTTTTCCATGTGACATTACCCTATTGGAAAATTTAAATATCAAATAGTTCTCCCACCCAATTGACACATAACAACAATGCAAGTGTCGAACATCAGCATACAAACAGCAAAGTTCAATCGGTAAGGACCTCGCCACATGTACACTATAGTGTACAATTTAGTTTACACTTTCCCATGTGATGTTACCCTATTGGACAGTTTAAATTTCAAACAGTTTCCAATCCAATTGACACTTGACAACAATACAAGTATCAAACAACGTGTCAAAAATTAGTGTACAAATGGTAAAGTCCAATCGATAAGAACCTTGTTACATAGTGTACACTTTAGTTTATACTTTACCCTGTGACATTACCGTATTGGACAGTTTAAATTTCAAACAGTTTTTCCATCCAAATGACACTTGAAAACAATGTAAGTGTCAAACAATGTGTTGAAAATCAGTGTACACATAGCAAAGTTCAATCGGTAAGGACCTTGCCACATGTACACTATGGTGTACTCTTTAGTTTATACTTTGCCACATGGCATTATCCTGTTGGACAGTTTAAATTTCAAACTGTTTTCCCATCCAATTGACCCTTGACAACAATACAAGTGTCAAGCAACGTGTTGAAAATCAGTGTACAAATAGCAAAGTTCAATCGGTAAGGACCCTACTACATGTACACTTCGGTTTATACTTTAGTTTACTCTTTACTATGTGACATTATCATGTTGGACAGTTTAAATTTCAAATATTTTTCCCATCCAATTGACACTTCACAACAATGTAAGTGTCAAACAACTTGTAAAAGATCAGTGTACAAATAGCAAATTTCAATCGGTAAGAACCTTGCTACTTGTGCACTATGGTGTTCACTTTAGTTTACCCTTTGCCACTTGACATTACCCTATTCGACAGTTTAAATTTCGAACAGTTTTCCCAAACAATTGACACTTGACAACAATGTAAGTGTCAAACAACGTGGCAAAAATCAGTGTACAAATAACAAAGTTCAATCGGTAAGAACCTTGCGACATGTACACTATGGTCTACACTTTAGTTTACACTTTGCCACAAGTCATTACCCTATTGGACAATTTAAATTTCAAATAGTTTTTCCATCCAATTGACACTTGACAACAATACAAGTGTCAATCAACGTGTTAAAAATTAGTGTACAAACAGCAAAGTTCAATCGGTAAGGACCCTGCGACATGTACACTACGGTTTACACTTTAATTTACTCTTTACCCTGTGACTTTGCCCTGTTGGACAGTTTAAATTTCAAACTATTTTTCCATCCAATTGACACTTGACAACAACACGAGTGTCAAGCAACGTGTCGAAAATCAATGTACAAATAGCAGAGTTCAATTGGTAAGGACCCTGCTTTATGTGCACTACGGTTTACACTTTAGTTCACTCTTTACCATGTGACATTACCCTGTTCGATAGTTTAAATTTTAAACAGTTTTTCCATCCAATTGACACTTGACAACAACGCAAGAGTTAAACAACGTGTAGAAAATTAGTGTACAAATAGCAAAGTTCAATCGATAAGGACATTGTCACATGTAAACTATGGTGTATACTTTAGTTTACACTTTGGCACGTGACATTACCCTGTTGGAATGTTAAATTTCAAATGTTTTTCCAATCAAATTGACACTTAACGATGATGCAAGAGTCAAACAACATGTCAAAAATCTTTGTTTAAATAGCAAAGTTCAAATTCTTCCGATAGATATCAGTGTCTGATCCTCAGTTATTCCAAAGTCCTTTTTCTTATCGGTACTAACTTCATTCTTAATCTTCTGCAAAAATGAGTCTTTATTTTGTGCTTCTATAATTCGTTATCTAAGAGTAGGTTGAATTATTAAAGCTGCTAGACGAGCAGTGACTTGTCCTGGTGTGGTTACCACTTCGATCTGCAACTTTTCCAAGTCCTTGACAACAATGCAAGTGTCGTACAACGTGTCGAAAATCATCATACAAACAGCAAAGTTCAATCGGTAAGGACCTTGCCACATGTAAACTGTGGTGTACAATTTAGTTTACACTTTGTCACGTGACGTTACCCTATTGGACATTTTAAATTTCAAATAGTTTCCCATCCAATTGACACTTGACAACAATCCAAGTGTTAAACCATGTGTCAAAAATCAGTGTACAAATGGCAAAGTCCAATCGATAAGAACCTTGTTATATAGTGTACACTTTAGTTTACACTTCGCCCTGTGAGATTACTCTATTGGACAGTTTAAATTTCAAACAATTTTTCCATCCAAATGACACTTGACAACAATGTAAGTATCAAACAATGTGTTGAAAATCAGTGAACAAATAGCAAAGTTCAATCGGTAAGGACCTTGCCACATGTACACTATGGTGTACTCTTTAGATAACACTTTGCCACATGACATTATCCAGTTGGACAGCTTAAGTTTCAAACTATTTTCCCATCCAATTGACACTTGACAGTAATACAAGTGTCAATCAACATGTCAACAATCAGTGTACAAATAGCAAAGTTCAATCGGTAAGGACCCTACTACATGTACACTATGGTTTACTCTTTACCATGTGACATTACCCTGTTGGACAGTTTAAATTTCAAATAGTTTTTCCATCCAATTGACACTTGACAACAATGTAAATGTTAAACTACGTGTTGAAAATCAGAGTACAAATTGCAAAGTTCAATCGGTAAGGACCTTGCCACATGTAAACTATGGTGTATACTTTAGTTTACACTTTGGTACGTGACATTACCCTGTTGGACTGTTTAAATTTCAAATAGTTTTCCAATCAAATTGATACTTCACAACAATGCAAATTGACACTTAACAACAATGCAAGTGTCAAACAACATGTCAAAAATCAGTGTTTAAATAGCAAAGTTCACTCGGTAAGGACCTAGCTACATGTACACTATGGTGTACATTTTAGTTTACACTTTGCCACGTTACATTGCCCCGCTGGATAGTTTAAATTTCAAACAGTTTTCCCATCCAATTGACACTTGACAACAATGCAAGTGTCAAACAACGTGTAAAAAATCAGTGTACAAATAGCAAAGCTCAATCGAAAAAAAACCTTGCTACATGTACACTATGGTGTACACACTTTAGTTTACATTTTGACACATGACATTACTTTGTTGGACAGTTTAAACTTCAAACTATTTTTCCATGCAATTGACACTTGATAACAATGCATGTGTCAAACAATGTGTCAAAAATCAGTGTACAAATAGCAAAGTTCAATCGGTTAGAACCTTGCGGCAGGTACACTGTGGTGTACACTTTAGTTTACACTTTGCCTTGTTTCATTACCATGTTGGAGAGCTTAAATATCAAACAATTTTCCCTTCCAATTGACACTTGACAACAATGCAAGTGTTGAACAACGTGTCAAAAATCAGTGTACAAATAGCAAAGTTCAATCGATAAGAACCTTGGTACATGTATACTATGGTGTACAATTTAGTTCACACTTTGCCACGTCACATGACACTGTTGGACAATTTAAATTTCAAATAGTTTTCCCATCCAATTGAGATTTGACAACAATGCAAGTGTCAAACAACGTGTCGAAAATCAGTGTAGAAATAGCTAATTTCAATCGGTAAGGACCTT
Source organism: Olea europaea var. sylvestris (assembly GCF_002742605.1). Classification (NCBI taxonomy): domain Eukaryota; kingdom Viridiplantae; phylum Streptophyta; class Magnoliopsida; order Lamiales; family Oleaceae; genus Olea; species Olea europaea. Next base: position 132,370 of record NW_019259048.1, read on the forward strand.
GCTACTTGTACACTATGGTGTACACGTTAGTTTACACTTTACCATGTGACATTACCCTGTTCGATGGTGTAAATTTTAAACAGTTTTTCAATTCAATTAACACTTGACAGCGAGCAAATGTCAAACAACGTGTCAAAAATCAGTGTGCAAATAACAAAGTTCAATCGGTAAGAACCTTACTAAATGTACACTATGGTCTACGCTTTAATTTACACTTTGCCACGTGACATTACCCTGTAGGACAGTTTAAATTTCAAATAGATTTTCCATCCAATAGACACTTGACAACAGTGCAAGTGTCAAACAACATGTTGAAAATCAGGTCCAAATAGCAAAGTTCAATTGGTATGGACCCTGCTACATGTACACTATGATGTACACTTTCGTTTACACTTTGCCCCTTGACAATACTCTATTGGACAATCTAAATTTCAAATAGTTTTCCCACCTAATTGACACTTGACAACAATGTAAGTGTCGAACAACGTGTCGAAAATCAGCATACAAACAGCAAAGTTCAATCGGTAAGGACCTTGCCACATGTACACTATGGTGTACAATTTAGTTTACACTTTGCCACGTGACGTTACCCTGTTGGACAGCTTAAATTTCAAATAGTTTCCCATCCAATTAGCACTTGACAACAATGCATGTATAAAACAATGTGTCAAAAATTAGTGTACAAATGGCGAAGTTCAATCTATAAGTACCTTGTTACATAGTGTACACTTTAGCTTACACTTTGCACCGTGACATTACTCTATTGGACAGTTTAAATTTCAAATAGTTTTTCCATCCAAATGACACTTGATAACAATGTAAGTGTCAAACAATGTGTTGAAAATTAGTGTACAAATCGCAAAGTTCAATCGGTAAGAACCCTGCTACATGTACACTACGGTTTACACTTTAGTTTACTCTTTACCATGTGACATTATCCTGTTGGACAGTTTAAATTTCAAACTGTTTTCCCATCCAATTGACATTTAACAACAATACAAGTGTCAAGCAACGTGTCGAAAATCAGGGTACAAATAGCAAAGTTCAATCAGTAAGGACCCTGCTACAAGTACACTACATCTTACACTTTCGTTTACTCTTTACCAAGTGACATTACCGTGTTGGACAGTTTAAATTTCAAACAGTTTTTCCATCCAATTGACACTTGACAACAATGCAAGTGTTAAACAACGTGTTGAAAATCGACGTACAAATAGCAATGTTCAATCGTTAAGGACCTTGCCACGTGTAAACTATGGTGTATACTTTAGCTTACACTTTGGAACGTGACATTGCCCTGTTGGACTATTTAAATTTCAAATAGTTTTCCAATCAAATTGACACTTAACAACGATGCAAGTGTCAAACAAGGTGTTAAAAATCAGTGTTTAAATAGCAAAGTTCATTCGATAAGGACCTTGATACATGTACACTATGGTGTACATTTTAGTTTACACTTTGCCACGTGACATTGCCACGTTGGACAATTTAAATTTCAAATAGTTTCCCATCCAATTGACACTAGACAACAGTGCAAGTGTCAAACAACGTGTGAAAAATCAGTGTACAAATAGCAAAGCTCAATCGGTAAAAACCTTGCCACATGTACACTATGGTGTACACACTTTAGTTTACGCTTTGCCACATGACATTACCCCGTTGGACAGTTTAAACTTCAAACTGTTTTCCCATGCAATTAACACTTGACAACAATGCATGTGTCAAACAACGTGTCAAAAATCAGTGTACAAACAGCAAAGTTCAATCGGTAAGAATCTTGCGGCAGGTATACTATGGTGTACATTTTAGTTTACACTTTGCCACGTGACATTGCCCCGTTGGACAGTTTAAATTTCAAACAATTTTCCCATCCATTTGACACTTCACAACAATGCAAGTGTTGAACAATGTTTAAAAAATTAGTGTACAAATAGCGAAGCTCAATAAAAAAAAACCTTGCTACATGTACACTATGGTGTACACACTTTTGTTTATACTTTCCCACATGACATTACTCTGTTGGACAGTTTAAACTTCAAACTATTTTCCCATGCAATTGACATTTCACAACAATGCATGTGTCAAACAACGTATCAAAAATCAGTGTACAAATAGCGAAGTTCAATCAATAAGAACCTTGCTACATGTACACTATGGTGTACAATTTACTTCATACTTTGCCACGTCACATGACTCTATCGGACAATTTAAATTTCAAACAATTTTCCCATCCATTTGAGATTTGACAACAATCCAAGTGTCAAGCAACATGTCGAAAATTAGTGTAGAAATAGCAAAGTTCAATCGGAAAGGACCTTGCTACTTGTACACTCTGGTGTACACATTAGTTTACACTTTGCCACATCACATTACCCTGTTGGATAGTTTAAATTTTAAACAGTTTTCTAATCCAATTGACACTTGACAGCGATGCAAGTGTCAAACAATCTGTCAAAAATCAGTGTATAAATAGCAAAGTTCAATCGGTAAGAACCTTACTAAATGTACACTATGGTGTACACTTTAATTTACACTCTACCACGTGACATTACCCTGTTGGATAGTTTGAATTTCAAATAGTTTTCCCATCCAATTGACACTTGACAACAATGTAAGTGTCAAACAACGTGTTGAAAATCAGCGTACAAATAGCAAAGTTCAATTGGTAAGGACCTTGCTACATGTACACTATGATGTACACTTTAGTTTACACTTTTTCATGTGACATTACCCTATTGGACAGTTTAAATTTCAAACCACCCAATTGACACTTGACAACAATGCAAGTGTCGAACAACGAGTCAAAAATACACATACAAACAGCAACGTTCAATTGGTAAGGACCTTGCCACATGTACACTTTAGTTTACACTTTGCCACGTGGTGTTACCCTGTTCGACAGTTTAAATTTCAAACAATTTTCCATCCAATTAACACTTGACAACAATGCATGTATAAAACAATGAGTCAAAAATCAGTGTACAAATGGCAAAGTTCAATTGATAAGAACCTTGTTACATAGTGTACACTTTAGTTTACACTTTGCCCTGTGACATTACTCTATTGGACTGTTTAAATTTCAAACAGTTTTTCCATCTAAATGACTGTTGACAACAATGAAAGTGTCAAACAATGTGTTTAAAATCCATGTACAAATAGCATATTTCAATCGGTAAGGACTTTGCCACATGTACACTATGGTGTGCTATTTAGTTTACACTTTACCACGTAACATTATCCTGTTGGACAGTTTAAATTTCAAACTATTTTCCCATCCAATTGACACTTGACAACAATACAAGTGTCAAACAACGTGTCCAAAATCAGTGTACAAATAGTAAAGTTCATTCGGTAAAGACCTTGCTACATGCACACTACGGTTTACACTTTAGTTTACTCTTTACCATGCTGAACAGTTTAAATTTCAAATAGTTTTCCCATCCAATTGACACTTCACAACAATGTAAGTGTCAAACAACGTGTCAAAAATTAGTGTACAAATAGCAAATTTCAATCGGTAAGAACCTTGCTACATGTGCACTATGGTGTTCACTTTAGTTTACCCTTTGCCACTTGACATTACCCTGTTCAACAGTTTAAATTTCGAATAGTTTTCCCAAACAATTGACACTTAACAACAATGCAAGTGTCAAACAACGTGTCAAAAATCAGTGTTCAAATAACAAAGTTCAATCGGTAAGAACCTTGCGACATGTACACTATGGTGTACACTTTAGTTGACACTTTGCCACAGGTCATTACCTTATTGGACAATTTAAATTTCAAATAGTTTTCCCATCCAATTGACACTTGACAATAATGAAAGTGTCAAACAACGTGTCAAAAATCAGTGTGCAAATAGCAAAGTTCATTCGGTAAGAACCTTGCTACATTTACACTACGGTGTACACTTTAGTTTACACTTTGCCACATTACATTACCCTGTTGGACAGTTTTAATTTCAAGCAATTTTCCCATCCAATTGATACTTGACAACAATACAAGTATGAAACAACGTGTCAAAAATCAGGGTACAAATAGCAATGTTCAATCGGTAAGAACCTTGCGACATGTACACTGTGGTGTACACTTTAATTTACACTTTGCCAAGTGACATTGCCCGGTTGGACCGTTTAAATTTCAAAAGTTTTCCCATCTAATTGATACTTGACAACAATGCAAGTATCAAACAATATTTCAAAAATTAGTGTGTAAATTGCATAGTTCAATCGGTAAGAAACTTGCTACATGTACACCATGGTGTACACACTTTAGTTTACACTTTGCCACGTGACATTACCCTCTTGAACAGTTTGAATTTCAACCAATTTTTCCATCCAATTGACACTTGACAACAATGCAAGTGTCAAACAATGAATCAAAAATTTGTGTTCAAATAGCAAAGTTCAATCGGTAAGAACCTTGCTACTTGTACACTATGGTGTGCACGTTAGTTTACACTTTGCCACGTGACATTACCCTGTTAAATAGTTTAAATTTTAAACAATTTTCCTATCCAATTTACACTTGACAATGATACAAGTGTCAAACAACGTGCTGAAAATCAGTGTACAAATAGCAAAGTTCAATTGGTAAGGACCTTGCCACATGTACACTATGGTGTATACTTTAGTTTACACTTTGCCACGTGACAATACCCTGTTGGACAGTTTCAAATTCAAACAGTTTTCCAATCCAATTAAAACTTGAGAACAATGTAAGTGTCAAACTACGTGTCAAAAATTATTGCACAAATAGCAAAGTTCAATCGGTAAAAACCTCGCTACATGTACACTATTGGACTGTTTAAATTTCAAACTGTTATCCCATCTAATTGACACTTGACAACAATGTAAGTGTCAAACAACGTATCAAAAATTAGGGTAAACATAGCAAAGTTCAAACAGTAAAAACCTTGCTACGTGTACACTATGGTGTACACTTTAGTTTGCACTTTGCCATGTGACATTACCCTGTTGAACAATTTAAATTTCAATCAGTTTTTCCATACAATTAACACTTGACAACAATGCAAGTATCAAACAACGTGTCAAAATCAGTGTACAAATAGCAAAGTTCAATCGATAAGAACCTTGTGACTTGTACACCACGGTGTACAATTTAGTTTACATTTTGCCACGTGAAATTACAGTGTTGGATAGTATAAATTTCAAACAGTTTTCCCATCTAATTGACACTTGATAATAGTGCAAGTATCAAACAACGTGTCAAAAATTAGTGTACAAACAGTAAAGTTCAATTGGTAAGAACTTTGCGACATGTACACCACAGTGTACACTTTAGTTTTCACTTTGCCCTGTGACATTACTCTGTTGGACAGTTTGAATTTCAAACAGTTTTTCCATCCAATTGAAACTCGACAACAATGCAAGTGTCAAACAATGCATTGAAAATCGGTGTACATATAGTGAAGTTCAATCGGTAAGGGCCTTGCCACATGTAAACTATGGTGTACACTTTAGTTTACACGTTGTCACGTGACATTACCCTATTGGACAGTTTAAATTCAAACAGTTTTCCCATCCATTTGATACTTGACAACAATGGAAGTGTTAAACAATGTGTCGAAAATCAGTGTACAAATAGCAATTTTCAATCGGTAAAGACATTGCTACATGTCCACTACGGTTTACACTTTAGTTTACACTTTGCCACGTGACATTACCCTGTTGGATAGTTTAAATTTCAAACAGTTTTCCAATCCAATTGACACTTGAAAATAGTACAAGTGTCAAACAACGTGTCAAAAATAAGTGTACAAACAGGAAAGTTCAACTGGTAAGAACTTTGATACATGTTCACTATGTTGTACACTTTAGTTTACACTTTGTCACGTGACATTACCTTGTTGGACATTTTAAATTTCAAACTATTATCTCATCCAATTGACACTTGACAACAATGCAAGTGTCAAACAACGTGTCAAAAATCAGTGTACAAACATCAAAATTCAATCTGTAATAACCTTGTGACATGTACACTACGGTGTACAATTTAGTTTACACTTTGTCACGTGACATTACAGTGTTGGATAGTATAAATTTCAAACAGTTTTTCCATCTAATTAACACCTCACAATAGTGCAGGTGTCAAACAACGTGTCAAAAATCACTGTACAAATAGTAAAGTTCAACTGGTAAGAACTTTGCGACATGCACACCACGGTGTACACTTTAGTTTACACTTTGCCCTGTGACATTACTCTATTGGACAGTTTGAATTTCAAACAGTTTTTCCATCCAATTGAAATTGGACAACAATGTAAGTGTCAAACAATGTGTTGAAAATCAGTGTACAAGTAGCAAAATTCAATCGGTAAGGACCTTGCCACATGTACACTATGGTGTACACTTTAGTTTACACGTTGTCATGTGACATTACCCTGTTGGACAATTTAAATTTCAAATAGTTTTCGCATCTGATTGGCACTTGACAACAATGCAAGTCTCAAACAACGCGTTGAAAATCAGTGTGCAAATAGTAAAGTTCAATCGGTAAGGACCTTACTATATGTACACTATGGTTTACACTTAAGTTTACACTTTGCCACGTGACATTACCCTATTAGACAGCTTAAATTTCAAACAGTTTTTCCATCCAATTGACACTTGACAACAATGCAAGTGTCAAACAACGTGTCAAAAATTAGTGTACAAAGAGCAAAGTTCATTCAGTAAGAAGTTTGATACATCTATACTATGTTGTACACTTTAGTTTACACTTTGTCACGTGACATTACCCTGTTGGACAGTTTAAATTTCAAACTGTAATCCCATCCAATTGACACCTGACAACAATGCAAGTTTCAAACAACGTGTCAAAAATTAGTGTACAAATAGCAAAGTTCAATCGGCAAGGACCTTGCTACATGTACACTATGGTTTACACTTTAGTTTACACTTTGCCATGTGACATTACCCAGTTGGATAGTTTAAATTTCAAACAGTTTCCTCATCCAATTAACACTTGACAATAGTGAAAGTGTCAAACAACGTGTCAAAAATTAGTGTACAAATAACAAAGTTCAATCGGTAAGAACCTTGCTATATGTACACTATGGTGTACACTTTAGTTTACACTTTACCACGTGATAATACCTTGTTGGACAGTTTAAATTTCAAACATTTTTCACATCCAACTAACACTTGACAACAATGCAAGTGTCACAAAAAGTGTCAAAAATCAGTGTACAAATAGCAAAGTTCAATCGGTAAGGACCTTGCTACATGTACACTATGGTGTACACTTTAGTTTACACATTGCCACGTGACATTACCCGGTTGGACAATTATAATTTCTAACAGTTTCCCAACCAATTACACTTGACAACAATGAAATGTGTGAAACAACGTGTCAAAAATCAGTGTACAAATAACAAAGTTCAATCGATATGAACCTTGCCACATGTACACTATGGTGTACTCACTTTAGTTTACACTTTGCCACATGACATTACCCTGTAGGACAGTATAAATCTCAAAAGGTTATCCCATCTAGTTGACAATTGACAACAATGCAAGTGTCAAACAACGTATCAAAAATCTGTGTACAAATAGCAAAGTTCGATCGGTAAGAATCTTGCGACATGTAAACTATGGAGTACACTTTCGTTTACACTTTACCACGGGTCATTACCCTGTTGGATAGTTTAAATTTCAAACAATTTTCCAATCCAATTGACACTTGACCACAATCTAAGTGTCAAACAACGTGTCAAAAATTGGTGTACAAATAGCAAAGTTCAATCGGTAAGGACCTTGCTGCATGTACACTGTGGTGTATATTTTAGTTTACGCTTTGCCACATGAAATTACCCCATTGGACAGTTTAAATTTCAAATAGTTTTCTCATCCAATTAACACTTGACAACAATGCAAGTGTCAAACAACGTGTCAAAAATCAGTGTACAAATAGCAAAGCTCAATCAGTAAAAGCCTTGCTACATGTACACTATGGTGTACACACTTTAGTTTACACTTTACCACATGACATTACCCTGTTTGACAGTTTAAATTTCAAATAGTTTTCCCATCCAATTGACACTTGACAACAATGCAAGTGTCAAACAATGTGTCGAAAATCAGTGTATAAATAGCAAAGTTCAATTGGTAAGGACCTTGCGACATGTACACTATGGTGTACACTTTAGTTTACACTTTGCCACGTGACGTTATCCTGTTGGACAATTTAAATTTTAAATAGTTTTCCCAACCAATTGATACTTGACAACAATGTAAGCGTCAAATAAGGGGACAAAAATCAGTGTACAAAAAATAAAGTTCAATCGATACGAACCCTGCTACATGTACACTATGGTGTAAACACTTTATTTTACACTTTGTGATGTGATCCAAGAGCCGAGCCAAAAGAAGGCAAGTGCGAGACGAGACCCGTTGATAATCGAAGGTGGACCAATGACGCGATCGAGAGCAAAACAAGTGAAACAAGCGATGGGATTGCTCATTCAAGAAACTATTGATGGAACCATGTTCAGGACTCAAAATGGGACAAGTTTCGTGTTCGGGTCGAAGGTCGAAACTAAATGGATCAATGCATTACAAGCAGCCGAAGAAGAGAGTGGGCAGTATAACCATGCGGTAGCATGGTGCGACCGTACTACATGAGGTCGAGAATTCAATGGCCAAAATTCTATTACCATGCGGCCACACAAGTTATAACCATGCGACAGCATGGTTGATTTCTGGGCACGATTTTCCTTTTTTCCGCATTTTTCCTTATTTTACTAGAATTTCATTCTTAATCAAACTCCTACCATATTGTACAAATAGTTTAGGGATTTTTTTAGATTATTAGAATTATATTTCCTTTTGACTTCTATTCTAGGGTTTTAGTATAAATAGAAATTTTCATTCAATTGTAAAAAAACCTTTGACATTACTGATATTGAATTAAAGTGAGGCGTATTGTCTTCTCTTCATCGTTCTTCATTGAACAATTTTGAACTTATCAAGTGTTAACTTGTGGCATTCAAACAATCGGATTTAATTCTTGGATTGCGTGATCAAGGGGTCTTTCAAGCATCGTTCTTGTTGGATTTTTTGGTTTGACTTTCTTGTGGGTTAATCCTAAACTTTGGATTAATTTAGCTTTCTTGGGTTCGTCAATCTCGTTGTGGGTTTCATAGTCAACATTGCTATAGGGTTTGCATCAGTTGGTATCAGAGCTTTGGCTCCAAATTAATTGAAAGTTATATCTTTTCGTTACTTGTTAAGTCCTTTCTTGTTTTCTTCATTTTTTCCCAATTTCTATTGTCGTTCCTCATGTCATTTGAGTCATTCTTGTATTGTTAAATTATCGTCAATTTCAATTCATTGAGTTGTTGGTAGTTTAATCGTATTTCTTTACAAAAGGGCCAAAAAAAAAAAATTAATTACTGTTCATCGTACGGTTACTGTTCATCCGTACAGTACACCACAAAAAATATTGATATTATTATTTCTTGTTTTTACTACCAACACAAAAATAACTCTCAAATTGTGAGATTTGGCTATTCCATTGTGTCAATTCTTCACTTTACTATTGAGTCTATTCACATATTCTTGTCAAAAATAATCATCTATTCCACCTTATTCAATTCCTTGAGTTTCGTGGTTCTGGGTTATTATTCGGTTTGTTGAATTTCGGTAAAACACTTGATTTAGTTCACTTGGTTCTTTGAAGTGCTTGGAGGGAGACTTTGAGTGGTAAGAGGCCGAGTGGTGAGTTTAATAGAGGGAAAAATCCATATTGAGTGTTTTCGAGTGATATATTTGTGAGGCATATAAATTTGTGTGACATGATGTCGGAAAGGGAAGGTTCTAACTCAAGCAGAAATGGCAATAACAACAATGCATCGGAGGACATGATACAGAGGTTTGAACGGGTACTGGGTGATGTTAGGGAGAAGGTGGATAGGCAAGGGAAATGGATGGTGCAAATAGGTACCACAATCGCTAATCTTAACCGAGAACAAGTGTAGATGTCTAATGCTAGGGGGCCGGGTAGGCATGAATTTAGGAGAGGAAGGCAGGACGAGTATCGCAGTGATGAGGATGATTTTGATGAAAATGACATTGATATGGGTCGAGCGAGGCATAGGGGTGACAGGATGGAAAGACGGGGTAGAAATAACTTGGGAGATGAAGTAGATGGAAATTTGAGGAGTATTAAAATGACTATTCCACAATTTAAGGGGAGAACCGATCTGGATGCATATTTAGATTGGGAAAGGAAGGTTGAGATGATTTTTGAGTGCTATAATTATTCGGAGGAGAAAAAGGTAAAATTGGCGGTGCTTGAATTTGTAGATTACGCAATATCTTGGTGGGATCAAGTACTTACATCACGGCGTAGGGGTCGGGAAAGGCCAATTAGCACATTTGGATGAGTTGAAGATGTTGATGAGGAGGAGGTTTGTTCCGAGTCACTATTATAGGGAAATCCATCAAAAATTGGAAGGTTTGTACCAAGGATCGAAAAGCGTAGAGGACTATCACAAAGAGATGGAAACTCTTATGATTCAGGCTAATGTGGAGGAAGATCGGAAAGCTACTATGGCACGGTTCTTGAATGGGTTAAATCGGGATATTGCAAACATTGTAGAGTTACAACACTATGTGGAAATCGAGGACATGTTACATGTGGCAATGAAGGTCGAGAGGTAATTGAAGAGGAATGGGATGTCTAGGCAACCATTGGGTACTTCGAATCCTAATCCAACATGGAAATCGAAGTGGGATGATAACAACAAAAATGGGGCTGCACCTAGAGGTAAAAATGATTGGCAAAAGGGCAAGGATGAAAACACTAGCAAACCAATATCAAAATTGGAGGCACAACCATCGCGCAATCGGGACATCAAATGTTTTAGATGTTTGGGAACGTGGGCATATTACTTCTCAATGCCCAAACAAATGGGCGATGGTATTGCACGATAATGGAGAGATTATGAGTGATAGTGATGGCGAGTTTGATGACATGTCAACGTTGGAGGGTGTTAGTGAAGAAGAAAAAGTTGAAGGGTCGGTTGGGGATCTACTAGTCACAAGGCGAGCTCTCACTACTCACGTCAAAGCGGATGACTTGAAGTTGCAACGGGAAAACATTTTCCATACTCGATGCCACGTCAACAATACGGTATGTAGTGTTATAATTGATGGTGGTAGTTGCACTAATGTAGCTGGCGTATCTCTTGTAGAAAAATTGGGTTTAACATTGTTGAGACACCTGAGACCTTATAAATTGCAATGGTTGAATGAGAGTGGCGAGGTGAGGGTGAATCAAAGGGTGTTACTTAATTTGTCAATTGGGAGTTAAAAGGACGAGTTAATGTGTGATGCAGTACCAATGCAAGTGAGACATATTTTATTGGGGCGACCATGGCAATACGATAGGAAGGCTATGCATGATGGGTACAAAAATCGATATAGTTTCATTAAGGATGGAAGGACCATTACTCTTGTGCCATTAACACCGGCGCAAGTCTATGAGGACCAATTAAAATTGAGAAGTGAGGAAGAGAGGAGAGCAAGAGTTAGAAAAAAAGAGAGAAAATATTGAGATAGCCATTAGAGAGAAAAAGAGAGAGCAATCACAAGAGAGAAAAGAAAGGGAGTGCCCCGAAAGAAGAGAGAAAACACAAGTGAATTTCTTTGCAAAAGAGAGTGATTTGAGGAGGGTGGTAGTTGAGAGAAAAGAGATGATCTTGTTCGTTTATAAGGAATCACTCCTCAATTTTGAGGAAACTAACCCACCCCTCCCTAGTTTGGCTAAGTCTTTGTTGCAGGAATTCGACGATGTATTTCTAGAGGATGCACCAAGTGGAATGCCGCCTATTCGAGGCATTGAACATCAAATTGACTTCATACCCGGAGCTATCATTCCAAATCAACCGGCTTATCGGAGTAATCCCAAGGAGACTAAGGAGCATCAAAGGTAAGTGGAGGAGTTGATTAGCAAAGGATACGTGAGGAAAAGCATGAGTCCTTGTGCTGTACCGATTTTGCTTGTGCCAAAAAAGGATGGAACATGGTGAATGTGCGTGGATTGTAGGGCTATCAACAACATAACGGTAAAGTATCGTCACCCTATACCTAGGTTAGATGACATGCTTGATGAATTACATGGTGCTTGCATATTTTCTAAAATTAATTTAAAAAGCGGGTATCATCAAATTCGTATGTGGGGGGGTGATGAATGGAAAATGGCTTTTAAAACTAAATATGGTTTAGATGAATGGTTGGTTATGCCATTTGGACTTACAAATGCACCTAGCACTTTTATGCGTTTAATGAATCATGTTTTACGTGCTTCTATAGGAAAATTTGTTGTAGTTTATTTTGATGACATCTTAATCTATAGCAAAAACTTAGGAAAGCATTTGGAACATTTAAAATGTGCGCTAATTGTTTTAAAGAAAGAACAACTCTATGCTAATCTTAAGAAATGCACATTTTGTATGGATAGAGTTATATTTCTTGGATTTGTGATTAGTGCTAATGCGGTAGAAGTAGATGATGAAAAGATAAAAGCTATTAGAGATTGACTGACACCTAAAAGCATAACGGAAGTTTTGAGTTTTCATGGTTTGGCTAGTTTTTTTAGGCGATTTGTGAAGGATTTTAGCACTATCACTGTACCACTCATGGAAGTAGTTAAAAAGATTGTAGGTTTTCATTGGGGTGATGAACAGGAACTTGCATTTAATACTATTAAAGGTAGATTGTGTGAAGCACCTATTTTGGCATTATCTAACTTTGATAAAACATTTGAGATTGAGTGTGATGCATCAGGAATAGGGATTGGAGCAGTTTTAATGCAAGATTGGAGGCCTATTGCATACTTTAGCGAGAAATTGAGTGGAGCTGCTTTAAATTATCCTACATATGAGAAAGAACTTTATGCACTTGTTCGAGCTTTGGAGACTTGACAACATTATCTATGGCCGAAGGAGTTCGTAATACACACCGATCATGAGTCACTAAAGCACTTGCGGGGGGCAAGGTAAATTGAATAAGATGCATGTACGATGGATGGAATTCATTGAGACCTTTCCATACGTCATTCGGTATAAACAAGGTAAGGAAAATGTGGTGGCGGATGCGTTGTCGCGAAGGTACATATTGCTAACAACTCTTGATTCTAAGTTACTTGGGTATGAACATATTAAGGAATTGTATGAAAAGGATGTTGAATTTTCGGATATTTATTTGTCATGCATAAAGGGACGGTTGATAGGTTCTTTAGGCATGAGGGATATTTATTTCAGGAAAATAGGTTATGTGTTCCTAATTGTTCTATTCGGGAGTGGTTAGTAAGGGAGGCACATAGTGGTGGATTGATGGGACACTATGGGGTTCAAAAGACTTTAGATGTATTGAATGAACATTTTTATTGGCCTACGATGAAAAGTGATGTTGAGCGAATTTGTAGTCGATGCATAGGTTGTAAAAAGGCTAAATCTAAGGTTTTACCACAAGGTTTGTACACACCTTTACCTACACCTAGTGAGCCGTCGGTTGATATCTCAATGGACTTTGTTTTGGGTTTACCTAGGACTAAGAAAGGTCGGGATTCTATTTTTGTGGTTGTAGATAGGTTCAGCAAAATGGCACATTTTATACCATGTCACAAAACTGACGATGCCACGAACATTGCTGACTTATTCTTTAAAGAGATTGTGTGTTTACATGGGGTTCCTAGAAGCATAGTGTCGGATCGGGATGTCAAATTTTTGGGCCACTTTTGGAGAGTTTTGTGGGGTAAGTTAGGCACTAAGTTACTATTTTCCACAACTTATCACCCACACATAGATGGGCAGACCGAGGTAGTGAATAGGACTATGACACAATTGTTACGCACAGTAATCAATAAAAATTTGAAGAGTTGGGAGGAGTGTCTACCATTTGTTGAATTTGCATACAATCGAGCTGTTCACTCTACTACGTCATATTCTCCATTTGAAATTGTATATGGTTTTAATCCACTAACTCTTTTGGATTTAATTCCTTTACCTATGAATGAACGTTGTAGTTTAGATGGCAAAAAGAAGGCAGGATTGATTAAGTCACTCCATGAAAAGGTAAAAGCGCAAATTGAAAACAAAAGTAAGTTGGTTGCGTCGCAGGCGAACAAAGGTAGGAAGCGCGTGACATTCGAACCAGGGGATTGGGTTTGGGTGCACTTTAGGAAGGAGCGGTTTCCAGAGCAAAGGAAGTCCAAGTTACAACCGAGGGGCGATGGTCCATTCCAAGTGATCGAAAAGATAAACGACAATGCTTACAAGTTGGACCTTCCAGGTGAGTACAATGTTTTGGCTACTTTTAATGTATCTGATCTCTCTCTGTTTGATGCAAGTTTAGATTCGAGGACGAATCCTTTTGAAGAGGGAGGGGATGATGTGATCCAAGAGCCGAGCCAGAAGAAGACAAGTGCGAGACGAGACCCGTTGATAATCGAAGGTGGACCGATGATGTGATTGAGAGCAAAACAAGTGAAACAAGCGATGAGATTGCTTGTTCAAGAAACTATTGATGGAACCATGTTCAGGACTCAAAATGGGACAAGTTTCGTGTTCGGGTCGAAGGTCGAAACTAAATGGATCAATGCGTTACAAGCAGCCGAAGAAGAGAGTGGGCAGTATAACCATGCGGCAGCACAGTGTGACCGTATGACATGAGGCCGAGAATTCAATGGCCAAAATTTTATTACCATGCGACAGCATGGTTAATTTCTGGGCACAATTTTCCTTTTTTCCGCATTTTTTCTTATTTTACTAGAATTTCATTCTTAATCAAACTCCTACCATATTGGATGAATACTTTAGGGATTTTATTAGATTATTAGAATTATATTTCCTTTTGACTTCTATTCTAGGGTTTTAGTATAAATAGAAATTTTCATTCAATTGTAAAAAAACCTTTGACATTATTGATATTGAATTAAAGTGAGGCGTATTGTCTTCTCTTCGTCGTTCTTCATTGAACAATTTCAAACTTATCAAGTGTTAACTTGTGACGTTCAAACAACTAGATCTAATTCTTGGATTGAGTGATCAAGGGGTCTTTCAAGTGTCGTTCTTGTTGGGTTTTTTGGTTCGACTTTCTTTTGGGTTAATCCTAAACTTTGGATTAATTTGGCTTTCTTGGGTTCGTCAATCTCGTTGTGGGTTTCGTAGTCAACGTTGCTACAGGTTCACATCACTTTGCCACGTGAGATTACCATGTTGGACAGTTTAAATTTCAAACAGTTTTTCCATCCAATTGACACTTGACAACAACGTAAGCGTCAAACAACGTGTCAAAAATTAGTGTACAAAGAGCAAAGTTCAATCAGGAAGAACTTTGATACATCTACACTATGTTGTACACTTTAGTTTACACTTTGCCACATGACATTACCCTGTTGGACAGTTTAAATTTCAAACTGTAATCCCATCCAATTGACACCTAACAACAATGCAAGTTTCAAAAAACTTGTCAAAAATCAGTGTACAAATAGCAAAGTTTAATCTGCAAAGACCTAGTAACATGTACACTATGGTTTACACTTTGCCACGTGACATTACCCAGTTGGATAGTTTAAATTTCAAACAGTTTCCTCATCCAATTGACACTTGACAACAGTGCAAGTGTCAAACAACGTGTCAAAAATTAGTGTACAAATAATAAAGTTTAATCGATAAGAACCTTACTACATGTATAATATGGTGTACACTTTAGTTTACACTTTGCCACATGACATTACCCTGTTGGACAGTTTAAATTTCAAACATTTTTCGCATCCAGTTGACACTTGAAAACAATGCAAGTGTCACAAAACGTGTCAAAAATCAGTGTACAAATAGCAAAGTTCAATCGGTAAGGACCTTACTACATGTACACTATGGTGTAAACTTTAGTTTACACATTGCCACGTGACATGACCCGGTTGGACAATTAAAGTTTCTAATAGTTTTCCCAACCAATTACACTTGACAACAATGAAATGTGTCAAACAACGTGACAAAAATCAGTGTACAAATAACAAAGTTCAATCGATATGAACCTTGTCACATGTACACTATGGTGTACTCACTTTAGTTTATACTTTGCCACATGACATTACCCTGTAGGAAAGTGTAACTTTCAAATGGTTATCCCATCCAATTGACAGTTGACAACAATGCAAGTGTCAAACAACGTGTCAAAAATCTGTGTACAAATAGCAAAGTTCAATCGGTAAGAACCTTACGACATGTACACTATGGAGTACACTTTAGTTTACACTTTACCATGGATCATTACCATGTTGGACAGTTTAAATTTCAAACAATTTTCCAATCCAATTGACATTTGACCACAATCTAAGTGTCAAACAACGTGTAAAAAATCGGTGTACAATAGCAAAGTTCAATCGGTAAGGACCTTGCTACATGTACACTATGGTGTACATTTTAGTTTACACTCTGCCACATGA
This sequence comes from Olea europaea var. sylvestris, assembly GCF_002742605.1. NCBI lineage: Eukaryota > Viridiplantae > Streptophyta > Magnoliopsida > Lamiales > Oleaceae > Olea > Olea europaea. The sequence goes on from NW_019259048.1 coordinate 148,846, forward strand.
AATTATCCCAATGGACAGTTTAAATTTCAATAGTTTTCCCATCCAATTGACACTTGACAACAATGCAAGTGTCAATCAACGTGTCAAAAATAAGTGTACAAATAGCAAAGCTCGATCGGTAAAAGCCTTGCTACATGTACACTATGGTGTACACACTTTAGTTTACACTTTGCCACATGACATTACCCTGTTGGATTGTTTAAATTTCAAACAGTTTTCTCATCCAATTGACACTTGACAACAATGCAAGTGTCAAACAACATGTCAAAATTTAGTGTACAAATAGCAAAGTGCAATTGGTAAGGACCTTGCGACATGCACACTATGGTGTATACTTTAGTTTACACTTTGCCACATGACATTATCCAGTTGGACAATTTAAATTTCGAATAGTTTTCCCAAGCAATTGACACTTGACGACGATGCAAGTGTCAAACAAGGGGTCAAAAATCGGTGTACAAAAAATAAAGTTCAATCAATAAGAACCCTGCTACATGTACACTATGGTGTAAATACTTTAGTTTACACTTTGCCACGTGACATTACCATGTTGGACAATTTAAATTACAAATAGTTTTTTCATCCAATTGACACTTGACAACAATGCAAGTGTCAAACAACGTGTCAAATATCAGTGTACAAATAGCAAAATTCAATTGACAAGAACCTTACGACAGGTACACTATGGTGTACACTTTAGTTTGTACTTTGCCACGTGTCAATACCCAGTTAGACTGTGTAAATTTCAAACAGTTTTTCCATCCAATTGACACTTGACAGCAATGCAAGTGTCGAACAACGTGTCAAAAATCAGTGTACATATAATGAAGTTCAATCGGTAAGAACCTTGCTACATGTACAATATGGTGTACACTTTAGTTCACACTTTGTCACGTCACATTACTCTACTAGACAGTTTAAATTTCAAACAGTTTTCCAATCCAATCGACACTTGACAACAATGCAAGTGTCAAACAACGTGTCGAAAATCAGTGTACAAACCTTGCTAAGCATACACTATGGTGTACACTTTATTTTTCACAATGGCACGTGTCATTACCCTTTTGGCAGTTTAAATTTCAAATAGTTTTCCCATCCAATTGACATTTAACAACAATGCTAGTGTCAAATAACGTGTCAAAAATCAGTGTACAAATAGCAAAGTTCAGTCGGTAAGGACCATGCTACATGTGCACTATGGTGTACACTTTTCTTTACACTTTTCCACGTGACATTACCCTATTGGATAGTTTAAATTTCAAATAGTTTTTCCATCCAATTGACACTTGACAACAATGTAAGTGTCAAACAACGTGTCAAAAATTAGTCTACAAATAGCAAATCTCAATCGATAAAAGCCTTGCTACATGCACACTATAGTGTACACACTTTAGTTTACATTTTTCACATGACATTACCCTGTTGGACAGTTTAAATTTCAAACAGTTTTTCCATCCAATTGACACTTGACAACAATGCAAGTGTCAAATAACGTGTCGAAAATTAGTGTACAAATAGCAAAGTTCAATTGGTAAGGACCTTGCGACATGCACACTATGGTGTACACTTTAGTTTACACTTTGCCACGTGACGTTATCCTGTTGGACAATTTAAATTTCAAATAGTTTCTCCAACCAATTGACACTTGACAATGATGCAAGCGTCAAATAAGGGGTCAAAAATCAGTGTACAAAAAATAAAGTTCAATCGATAAGAACCCTGCTACATGTACACTATGGTGTAAACACTTTAGTTTACACTTTGCCGCGTGACATTACCATGTTGGACAGTCTAAATTAAAAACAGTTTTTCCATCTAATTGACACTTGACAACAACGCAAGTGTCAAACAACGTGTCAAAAATCAGTGTACAAATAGCAAAATTCAATCGGTAAGAACCTTACGACAGGTACACTATGGTGTACACTTTAGTTTGTACTTTGCCACGTGTCAATACCCTGTTAGACTGTTTAAATTTCAAATAGTTTTTCCATTCAATTGAGACTTGACAACAATACAAGTGTCGAACAACGTGTCAAAAATCAGTGTACATATAGCAAAGTTCAACTGGTAAGAACCTTGCTACATGTACAATATGGTGTACACTTTAGTTCACACTTTGTCACGCACATTACTCTATTAGATAGTTTAAATTTCAAATAGTTTTCCAATCCAGTCGACACTTGACAACAATACAAGTATTAAACAACGTGTCGAAAATCAGTGTACAAACCTTGCGAAGCATACACTATAGTCTACACTTTATTTTTCACAATGCCACGTGTCATTACCCTGTTAGGCAATTTAAATTTCAAATAGTTTTCCCATCCAATTGACATTTAACAACAATGCAAGTGTCAAACAACGTGTCAAAAATTAGTGTATAAATAGTAAAGTTCAGCCGGTAAGGACCATGCTACATGTGCACTATGGTGTACACTTTTGTTTACACTTTTCCACATGACATTAGCCTATTGGACAGTTTAAATTTCAAACAGTTTTTCCATCCAATTGACCCTTGACAACAATGCAAGTGTCAAACAACGTGTCAAAAATAAGTGTACAAATAGCAAAGTTCAATCGGTAAGGACCTTGCTGCTTGTACACTATGGTTTACACTTTTGTTTACACTTTGCCGCATGACATTATCCTATTGAACAGTTTAAATTTCAAATAGTTTTCTCATCCAGTTGACACTTGACAACAATGCAAGTGTCAAACAACACATCAAAAATCAGTGTACAAATAGCAAAGTTCAATCGGTAAGATTGCTACATGTACACCATGGTACACACTTTAGTTTACACTTTGCCACGTGACATTGCCCTATTGGTCAGTTTAAATTTCAAATTGTTTTCCCACCCAATTGACACTTGACAACATTGTAAGTGTCGAACAATGTGTCGAAAATCAGCGTACAAACAACAAAGTTCAATCGGTAAGGACCTTACCACATGTACACTATGGTGTACACTTTAGTTTACACTTTGCCACGTGACGTTAACCTGTTGGAAAGTTTAAATTTCAAACAGTTTCCTATCCAATTGACACTTGATAACAATGCAAGTGTCAAACAATGTGTCAAAAATCAGTGTACAATTAGCAAAGTTCAATCGTTAAGAACCTAGCTACATAGTGTACACTTTAGTTTACACTTTGCCCTGTGACATTACTCTACTAGCCAGTTTAAATTTCAAATAGATTTTCCATCCAAATGACACTTGACAATAATGTAAGTGTCAAACAATGTGCTGAAAATCATTGTACAAATAGCAAAGTTCAACTGGTAAGGACCTTACCACATGTACACTATGGTGTACTCTTTAGTTTACACTTTGCCACGTGACATTATCCTGTCGGACAATTTAAATTTCAAATGGTTATCCCATCCAATTAACACTTGATAACAATGTAAGTGTCAAACAACGTGTCAAAAATCAGTGTACAAGTAGCAAAGTTCAATCGGTAAGATCCTTGCTACATGTACACTATGGTGTACGTTTTGGTTTACACTTTGCCACGTGGTATTACCACGTTGGACAATTTAAATTTCAAACATTTTTTCCATCCAATTGACACTTGACAACAATGCAAGTGTCAAACAACGTGTTAAGAATCAGTATACAAATAGCAAAGCTCAATCGGTAAAAACCTTGCTAAATGTACACTACGGTGTACACACTTTAGTTTACACTTTGCCACATGACATTACCCTATTTGACAGTTTAAATTTCAAACAATTTTCCCATCTAATTGAAACTTGACAACAATGCATGTGTCAAACAACGTGACAAAAATCAGTGTACAAATAGCAAAGTTCAATCGGTAAGAACCTTGCGACAGGTAGACTATGGTGTAAACTTTAGTTTACACTTTCCCTCATGTCATTACCCTGTTGGACTGTTTAAAATTCAAACCATTTCCCCATCCAATTGACACTTGAAAACAATGCAAGTGTCGAACAATGTGTCAAAAATCAGTGTACAAATAGCGAAGTTCAATTGGTAAGAACCTTGCTACATGTACACTATGGTGTACAATTTAGTTCACACTTTGCCACGTCACATGACACTATTGGACAATTTAAATTTCAAACTATTTTTCCATCCAATTGACCCTTGACAACAATACAAGTATCAAAAAATGTGTAAAAAATTAGTATACAAATAGCAAAGTTCAATCGGTAAGAACCTTGCTGCATGTAAACTATGGTGGACACGTTAGTTTACACTTTGTCACGTGACATTACCCTGTTGGATAGTTTAAATTTTAAATAGTTTTCCAATCGAATTGACACTTGACAACAATACAAGTGTCAAACAACATGCCAAAAATCAGTGTGCAAATAGCAAAGTTCAATCGGTAAGTACCTTGCTAAATGTACACTATGGTGTACACTTTATTTTACACTTCGCCACGTGACATTACCCTATTGGACAGTTTAAATTTCAAATAGTTTCCCACCTAATTGACACTTGACAATATTGCAAGCGTCGAACAATGTGTCGAAAATCAGCGAACAATCAGCAAAGTTCAATCGGTAAGGACCTTTCCACATGTACACTATGGTGTACACTTTAGTTTACACTTTGCCACATGACGTTACCCTGTTGGACAGTTTAAATTTCAAACAGTTTCCCAACCAATTGATACTTGACAACAATACAAGTGTCAAATAATGTGTCAAAAATCAGTGTACAGATAGCAAAGTTCAATCGATAAGAACCTTGCTACATAGTGTACACCTTAGTTTACACTTTGCCCTGTGACATTACTCTACTAGCCTGTTTAAATTTCAAATAGTTTTTCCATCTAAATGACACTTGACAACATTGTAAATGTCAAACAATGTGTTGAAAATCAGTGTTCAAATTGCAAAGTTCAATCGGTAAGGACACTTTCACATGTTTACTATGGTGCACTCTTTAGTTTACACTTTTCCACGTGACATTATCCTGTTGGATAGTTTAAATTTCAAATTATTTTCCCATCCAATTGACACTTGACAAAAATACAAGTGTCAAATAACGTGTCGAAAATCAGTGTACAAATTGCAAAGTTCAATCGGTAAGGACCTCGCTACATGTACACTACGATTTACACTTTAGTTTACACTTTGCCATGTAACATTACCCTGTTGGATAATTTAAATTTCAAATAGTTTTCCCATCCAATTGACACTTGACACAATGCAAGTGTTAAACAACGTGTCAAAAATCAATGTACAAATAGCAAAGTTCAATTGGTATGAACCTTGTTACATGTGCACTATGGTGTACACTTTAATTTACACTTTACCACGCGACATTACCCTGTTGGATAGTTTATATTTCAAATAGTTTTCTCATACAATTAACACCTAAAAACAATGCAAGTGTCAAACAACGTGTCCAAAATCTGTGTACAAATAAGAAAGTTCAATCGGTAAGAACGTTGCGACATGTACACTACGGTGTACACTTTTGTTTACACTTTGCCACGGGTCATTACCCTATTAGACAGTTTAAATTTCAAACAGTTTTCCTATCCAATTGAAACATGACAACAATGCAAGTGTCAAACAACGTGTCAAAAATTAGTGAACAAATAGCAAAGTTCATTCGGTAAGAACCTTGCTACATTTACACAACGGTGTACACTTTAGTTTACGCTTTGCCACATGATATTACCCTATTGGATAGTTTAAATTTCAAACAATTTTCCCATCCAATTGATACTTGACAACAATGCAAGTGTATCCAATTGACACTTAACAACAATGTAATCTCAAACAACGTGTCGAAGATCTGTGTACAAATAGCAAAGTTCAATAGGTAAGGACCTTGCCACATGTACACTATGGTGTACACTTTAGTTTACACTTAGTCACGTGAAATTACCCTGTTGTAAAGTTTAAATTTCAAATAGTTTTCCCATCCAATTGACGCTTGACAAAAATACAAGTGTCAAACAACATATCAAAAATCAGTGTACAAACAGGAAAGTTCAATCCGTAAGAACCTTGCTACATGTACACTATGGTGTACACTTTAGTTTACACTTTGCCATGTGACAATATTCTATTGGACAGTTTAAATTTCAAACAATTTTCCCATCCAATTGACACCTGATAACAATGCAAGTGTCAAACAATGTGCCAAAAATTAGTGTACAAATAGCAAAGTTCAATAGGTAAGGACCTTACAACATGTACACTAGGGTATACACTTTAGTTTACACTTTGCAACGTGACATTACCCTTTTAGACAATTTAAATTTCAAACAGTTTTCCTATCCAATTGACACTTGAAAACAATGCAAGTGACAAACAACGTGTCCGAAATCAGTGCACAAATAGCAAAGTTGAATCGGTTGCTACATGTACACTATGGTGTACACTTTAGTTTACACTTTGCCACGTGACAGTATCGTGTTGGACAGATTAAATTTTAAATAGTTTTCCAATCCAATTGACACTTGACAACAATGCAAGTGTAAAACAACGTGTCGAAAATCAGTGTACAAATATCAAAGTTCAGTCAGTAAGAACTATGCTACATATACACTATGGTGTAAACTTTAGTTTACACTTTGCCATGTGACATTGCCCTGTAGGCCAGTTTAAATTTCAAATAGTTTTTCCGTCCAATTGACACTTGTCAACAATGCATGTGCCAAAGAGAGTGTAAAAAATTATGTACAAATAGCAAAGTTCAATTGGTATGAACCTTACTACATGTACACTAGGGAGTACACTTTAGTTTACACTTTGCCACATGTCATTACCCTCTTGGACAGTTTAAATTTCAAACAACTTTCCCATCCATTTCACACTTGGCAACAATGCAAGTGTGAAACAACATGTCAAAAATTAGTGTACAAATAGCAAAGATCAATCGGCAAGAACCTTGCGACATGTACACTCTGGTGTACATTTTAGTTTACACTTTGCCACGTGACATTACCCTGTTGGACAGTTTAAATTTCAAATAGTTTTCCTATTCAATTGACACTTGAAAACAATGTAAGTGTCAAACAACGAGTCATAAATCAGTGTACAAATAGCAAAGATCAATCGGTAAGGACCTTGCGACTTGTACACTATTGTGTACACTTTAGTTTACACTTTTTCACGTGTCATTACCCTATTGGACAATTTAAATTTCAAACAGTTTTCCTATCCGATGCAGACTTGACGACAATGTAAGTGTGACACAACGTGTCAAAAATCAGTGTACAAATAGCAAAGTTCAATCGATAAGAACCTTGCTACATGTAAACTATGGTGCACACTTTACCACGTGTCATTACCCTCTTCGACAGTTTAAATTTCAAACAGTTTTTCAATTCAATTGACACTTGACAACAATGCAAGTGTCAAACAACGAGTCATAAATCAGTGTACAAATAGCAAAGATCAATCCATAAGGACCTTGTGACATGTACGCTATCGTGTACACTTTGGTTTACAGTTTGCCACGTGTCATTACCCTCTTGGACAGTTTAAATTTTGAACATTTTTCCCATCCAATTCACACTTGACAACAATGTAAGTGTGAAGCAAAGTGTCAAAAATCAGTGTACAAATGGGAAAGATCAGTCAGTAAGAACCTTGCGACATGTACACTATGGTGTACACTTTAGTTTACACTTTGCCACGTGTCATTACCCTCTTGGACAGTTTAAATTTCGAACAGTTTTCCCATCCAAATCACACCTGACAATTATGCAAGTGTAAAACAACGTGTCAAAAATCAGTGTACAAATAGCAAAGATCAATAGGTAAGAACCTTGTGACATGTACACTATGGTGTACATTTTAGTTTACACTTTGCCACGTGACATTGCCCTGTTGGACAATTTAAATTTGAAACAATTTTTCCATCCAATTCACACTTGACAACAATGCAAGTGTCAAACAACATGTCAAAAATCAGTGTACAAATAGCAAAGATCAATCGGTAAGAACCTTGCGACATGTACACTATGGTGTACACTTTAGTTGACACTTTGCCAGGTGTTATTACCCTCTTGGACAGTTTAAATTTCAAACAATTTTCTCATCCAATTCACACTTGACAACAATGCAAGTGTGAAACAACTTGTCAAAAATCAGTAGACAAATAGTAAAGATCAATTGGTAAGAACCTTGAGACAAGTACACTATGGTGTACACTTTAGTTTACACTTTGCCATGTGTCATTACTCGCTTGGACAGTTTAAATTTCAAACAGTTTTCCTATTTTCACACTTGACAACAATGCAAGTGTGAAACAAGGTGTCAAATATCAGTGTACAACTAGCAAAGTTCAATCGATAAGAACCTTGCGACATGTACACTATTGTGTACTCTTTAGTTTACACTTAGCCACGTGTTAATGCTCTGTTGGATAGTTTAAATTTCAAATAGTTTTCCCATCCAATTGACACTTGACAACAATGCAAGCTTCAAACAAAGTTCAAAAATCAGTGTACAAATAGCAAAATTCAATCGGTAAGAACCTTGCTACATGGACACCATGGCGTACACTTTAGTTTACACATTACCACGTAACATTATCCTATTGGACAGTTTAACTTTCAAACAGTTTTCCCATATATTGCACACTTGACAACAATGTAGGTGTGAAACAATGTGTCAAAAATTAGTATACAAATAGCAAAGTTCAATCAGTAAGAACTTTGCTACATGTACACTAAAGTGTACACTGTAGTTTACACTTTGCCACGTGACATTACTCTATTGGTCTACTTAAATTTCAAATAGCTTTCCCATCCAATTTACACTTGACAACAATGCAAGTATTAAATAGCGTGTCGAAAATTAGTGTACAAATAGCAAAGTTCAATCGGTAAGGACCATACCACATTAACACTACGGTCTACACTTTAGTTTACACTTTGCCACACGACATTACCTTGTTGGATAGTTTAAATTTCAAACGGTTTTTGCATCCAATTAACATTTGACAACAATGCAAGTGTCAAACAACGTTTCAAAAATTAGGGTACAAATAGCAAAGTACAATCGGTAAGGACCTTGCTGCTACATGTACACCATGGTGTACACTTTAGTTTACACATTGCCACATGACATTACCCTATTGCACAGTTTAAATTTCAAACAGTTTCCCATCCAATTGACACTTGACAACAATGCAAGTGTAAAACAACGTGTCGAAAATCAGTGTACAAATATCAAAGTTCAGTCAGTAAGAACTTTGCTACGTATACACTATGGTGTAAACTTTAGTTTACACTTTGCCACATGACATTGCCACGTGACATTGCCCTATAGGCCAGTTTAAATTTCAAATAGTTTTTCAATCCAATTGACACTTGTCAACAATGCATGTGTCGAAGAGAGTGTAAAAAATCTATGTATAAATAGCAAAGTTCAATTGGTATGAACCTTACTACATGTACACTAAGGAGTACACTTTAGTTTACACTTTTCCACTTGTCATTACCCTCTTAGACAGTTTAAATTTCAAACAACTTTCCCATCCATTTCACACTTGACAACAATGCAAGTGTGAAACAACACGTAAAAAATCAGTGTACAAATGGCAAAGATCAATCGGCAAGAACCTTGCGACATGTACACTCTGGTGTACATTTTAGTTTACACTTTGCCACGTGACATTACCTTGTTGGACAGTTTAAATTTTAAATAGTTTTCCTATTCAATTGACACTTGACAACAATGCAAGTGTCAAACAACGAGTCATAAATCAGTGTACAAATAGGAAAGATCAATCGGTAAGGACCTTGCGACTTGTACACTATCGTGTACACTTTAGTTTACACTTTTTCACGTGTCATTACCCTATTGGACAATTTAAATTTCAAACAATTTTCCTATCCGATGCAGACTTGACAACAATGCAAGTGTGACACAACGTGTCAAAAATCAGTGTACAAATAGAAAAGTTCAATCGGTAAGAACCTTGCTACATGTAAACTATGGTGTACACTTTAGTTTAAGTTGTGTGACAAAGTGTAAACTAAAGTGTAGACCATAGTGTACATGTGGCAAGGTCTTTAGCAATTGAACTTTGCTATTTGTACACTTGTTTTTGAGACATTGTTTAATACTTGCATTGTTGTCAGGTGTCACTTGGATGGGAAAACTGTTTGAAATTTAAACTGTCCAATAGAGTATTGTCACTTGGTAAAGTGTAAACTAAAGTGTACATCAAAGTGTACATGTAGCAAGGTTCTTACCGATTGAACTTTGCTATTTGTACATTGATTTTTGACACGTTGTTTGATACTTGCGTTGTTGTCAAGTGTCAATTGGGTGGGAAAACTATTTAAAATTCAAATTGCCCAATAGAGTAATGTCACGTGGCAAAGTGGAAACAAAAGTTTACACCATAGTGTACATGTAGCAAGGTTCTTACTAATTGAAATTTGCTATTTGTACACTGATTTTTGATACACTGTTTGACACTTGCATTTTTGACAAGTGTCAATTGGATGGGAAAACTGTTTGAAATTTAAACTGTCCAACAGGGTAATGACACATGGTAAAGTGTAAATTAATGTGTACACCATAGTGTACATTTTGTAAAGTTCTTACCGATTGATCTTTGCTCTTTGTACACTGATTTTGACACGTTGTTTGACACTTAGATTGTTGTCAAATGTCAATTAGATGGAAAAACTATTTTAAATTTAAAATGTTCAACAGGGTAATGTCATGTGACAAAGTCTGAACTAAAGTGTACACCATGGTATACAAGTAGCAAGGTTCTTACCGATTGAACTTTGCAATTTGTACACTAATTTTTGGCACGTTGACACTTGCATTGGTATCAAGTGTCAGTTGGATGGGAAAACATTTTGAAATTTAAACTGTGCAATAGGGTAATTTCACGTGACAATGTGTAAACTAAAGTGTACACCATGGTGTACATGTAGCAGCAAGGTCCTTACCGATTGTACTTTGCTATTTGTACCCTGATTTTCAAAACTTTGTTTGACACTTGCATTGTTATCAAATGTCAATTGGATGCAAAAACTATTTAAAATTTAAACTGTCCAACAGGGTAATGTCGTGTGGCAAAGTGTTAACTAAAGTGTAGACCGTAGTGTAAATGTGTTATGGTCCTTACCGATTGCACTTCGCTATTTGTACATTGATTTTCGACACGTTGTTTGACACTTGCATTGTTGTCAAGTGTCAATTGGATGGGAAAACTATTTGAAATTTAAACAGTCCAATGGAGTAATGTCATGTGGCAAAGTGTAAACTAAAGTGTACACCATAGTGTACATGTAGCAAGGTTCTTGCTGATGAAACTTTGCTATTTGAACATTGATTTTTGATACGTTGTTTGACACTTGCATTTTTGTCAAGTGTCAATTGGATGGGAAAATAGTTTGAAATTCAAACTGTCCAACAGGATAATGTCTCATGGCAAATGTAAAATAACGTGTACACCATAGTGTACATGTAGCAAAGTCCTTACTGATTGAACTTTGCTATTTGTACACTGATTTTCGACACGTTTTCTAACACTTGCATTATTGTCAAGTGTTAATTTGATGGGAAAACTACTTGAAATTGAAACTATCCAGCAGGGTAATGTCTGGTGGCAAATGTAAACTAAAGTATACACCATAGTGTACATGTAGCAAAGTCCTTACTGATTGGACTTTGCTATTTGTACACTAATTTTTAACACGTTGTCTAACACTTGCATTATTGTCAAGTGTTAACTGGATGGGAAAACTGCTTGAAATTTAAACTGTCCAACAGGGTATCGTGGCAAATGTAAACTAACGTGTAAACCATAGTGTACATGTAGCAAAGTCCTTACTGATTGAACTTTGTTATTTGTACACTGATTTTCGACACGTTGTCTAACACTTGCATTATTGTCAAGTGTTAACTCGATGCAAAAACTGCTTGAAATTTAAACTGTCCAGCAGGGTAAAGTCACGTGGCAAAGTGTAAACTAAAGTGTACGCCATAGTGTACATGTGGCAAGGTCCTTACCGATTGAACTTTACTATTTGTATGCTAATTTTCGACATGTTGTTTGACACTTGCATTGTTGTCAAGTGTCAATGGGATGGAAAAACTATTTAACATTTAAACTGTCCATCAGGGTAATGTCATGTGGCAATGTGTAAACTAAAGTGTACACCATAGTGTACATGTAGAAAAGTTCTTATCGATTGAACTTTTCTATTTGTACACTGATTTTTAACACGTTGTTTGACACTTGCATTGTTGTCAAGTGTCAATTGGATGGGAAAACTGTTTGAAACTTAAACTGTCAAGAAGGATAATGTCACGTGAAAAAGTCTGAACTAAAGTGTACATCATGGTGCACATATAGCAAGGTTCTTACCGATTGAACTTTACTATTTGTACACTAATTTTTGGCACGATGTTTGACACTTGCATTGTTGTCAGGTGTCAATTAGATGGGAAAGCTGTTTGAAATTTAAACTGTGCAACTTGGAAATGTCACGTGGTAAAGTGTAAATTAAAGTGTACACCATGGTGTACATGTAGCAAGGTCCTTACTGGTTGTACTTTGCTATTTGTACACTGATTTTCAACACGTAGTTTGACATTTGCATTGTTGTCAAATGTCAATTGGATGCAAAAAATGTTTGACATTTAAAATGTCCAACAGGGTAATGTCATGTGGCAAAGTGTAAACTAAAGTGTAGACCGTAGTGTAAATCTGGCATGGTCCTTACGATTGAATTTTACTATTTGTACACTTAATTTCGATACGTTGTTTAACAATTGCATTGTTTTCAAGTGTCAATTGGAAGGGAAAACTGTTTGTAATTTAAACTGTGCAATAGGGTATTGTCACATGGTAAAGTGTAAACTAAAGTGTACACCATGGTGTACATGTAGCAAGGTCCTTACCGATTGTACTTTGCTATTTTTAAACTGATTTTCGACACGTTGTTTGACACTTGCATTGTTGTCAAATGTTAATTGGATGCAAAAATTGTTTGAATTTTAAAATGTCCAATAGGGTAATGTCATGTGGCAAAGTGTAAACTAAAGTGTAGACCGTAGTGTAAATGTGGCATGGTCCTTACCGATTGAATTTTGCTATTTGTACACTGATTTTCGACAAGTTGTTTGACACTTGCATTGTTGTCAAGTGTCAATTGAATGGAAAAACTATTTGTGATTTAAACAGTCCAATAGAGTAATGTCACGTGACAAAGTGTAAACTAAAGTGTACACCATAGTGTACATGCAGCAAGGTTCTTACTGATGAACTTTGCTATTTGTACACAGATTTTTGACACTTGCATTGCTATCGAGTGACAATTGGATGAGAAAACTGTTTGAAATTTAAACTGTCCAACAGGATAATATCATGTGACAAAGTGTAAGCTAACATATACAACATAGTATACAAGTTGAAAGGTTCTTACCGATTGAGCTTTGTCCTTTGTACACTAATTTTTGACATGTTGTTTTACACTTGCATCATTGTCAAGTGTCAACTGGATGGGAAAACTGTTTGAAATTAAAGCTGTCCAATAGGGTAACGTCACCTGATAAAGTGAAAACTAAAGTGTACACCATAGTGTACATGTAGGAAGGTTCTTACCGATTGATCTTTGCTATTTGTACACTGATTTTTGACACGTTGTTTGACACTTGCATTGTTTTCAAGTGTCAATTGGATGGGAAAACTTTTCGATACACGTAGCAAGGTTCTTACTGATTGAACTTTACTATTTGTACACTGATTTTTGACACATTGTTTGACACTTGTATTGTTGTCAAGCGTTAATTGGATCGAAAAACTGTTTGAAATTAAAATTGTCCAAAAGGGTAATGTCACGTGATAAAGTGTAAACTAAAGTGTACACCGTAGTGTACATGTCACAAGTTTTCTTACCCATTGAACTTTGCTATTTGTACACTGATTTTTGACATGTTGTTCGACACTTGTATTGTTGTCAAGTGGCAGTTGGATGGGAAAACTATTTGACATTAAAACTATCCAACAGGGTAATGTCACGTGGCAAAGCGTAAACTAATGTGTACACCATAGTATACATGTAGAAAGGTTCTTACCGATTGAACTTTGTTATTTGTACAATGATTTTTTACACGTTGTTTGACACTTATATTGTTGTCAAATTTCAATTGGATGGGAAAACTGTTTGAGAGTTAAGCTGTCCAACAAGGTAATGTCACGTGGCAAAGTGAAAACTAAAGTGAATACCATAGTATACATGTAGCAATGTCCTTACCAATTGAATTTTGCTATTTGTAAACTGATTTTTGAGATGTTGTTTGACACTTACATTGTTGTCAAGTGCAAATTGGATGGGAAAACCTTTTGATACACGTAGCAAGGTTCTTACCGATTAAACTTTACTATTTGTACACTAATTTCTGACACGTTGTTAGACACTTGCATTGTTGTCAACCATCAATTGGATGGGAAAACAGTTTGAAATTTAAATTGTCCAACAAGGTAAGGTCACGTTAGAAAGTGTGAACTAAAGTGTACACCATAGTGTACATGTAGAAAGGTTCTTACCGATTGAACTTTGCTATTTGTACAATGATTTTTGAAACGTTGTTTGACACCTGCATTGTTCTCAAGTGTCAATTGGATGGAAAAACTGTTTGAAACCTAAACTATCCAATAGGGTAATGTTACATGGAATAGTGTAAACTAAAGTGTACACCATAGTGTACATGTAGCGAGGTTCTTACCGATTGAACTTTGCTATTTGTACACTGATTTTTGGCACGTTGCTTGACACCTATATTGTTGTCAAGTGTTAATTGGATGGGAAAATTGATTGAAATTTAAACTGTCCAACAAGAAAATGTCACGTGGAAAAGTGTAAACTAAAATGCACAACATAGTGTACATGTGGCAAGGTCCTTACCTATTGAACTTTGTTATTTGTACACTGATTTTTGACACGTTGTTTAACATTTGCATTGTTGTCAAGTGTCAATTGGATGGGAAAACTGTTTGAAATTTAAGCTATCCAACAGTGTAATGTCACGTGGTAAAGTGAAAACTAAAGTGTACACTATAATTTACATGTAGTGAGGTCCTTACCGATTAAACTTTGCTATTGACACGTTGTTTGACACTTGCATTATTTTCAAGTGTCAATTGGATGGGAAAACTGATTGATACATGTGGCAAGGTTCTTACCGATTGAACTTTGCTATCTGTACCCTAAATCTTGACACGTTGCTTGACACTTGCATTGTTGTCAAGCGTCAATTGGATGGGAAAACTGTTTGAAATTTAAACTGTCCAACAGCGTAATGTCACGTGACAAAGTGTAAACTAAAGTGTACACCGTAATGTAAATGTGGTAAGGTTCTTACCCATTGAACTTTGTTATTTGTACACTGATTTTTGACACATTGATTGACAATTACATTGTTGTCAAGTGGCAGTTGGATGGAAAAACTATTTGACATTAAAACTGACCAACAGGGTAATGTCATGTGGTAAAGTGTAAACTAATGTACACCATAGTGTACAAGTAGAAAGGTTCTTACCGATTTATCTTTGCTATTTGTACACTGAGTTTTGACACGTTGTTTGACACTTGCATTGTTTTCAGGTGTCAATTGGATGCGAAAACATTTCCATACACGTAGCAAGGTTCTTACCGATTGAACTTTATTATTTGTACACTGATTTTTGACACGTTGTTTGACACTTGCACTGTTGTCAAGCGTTAATTGGATCGAAAAACTGTTTGAAATTAAAATTGTCCAAAAGGGTAATGTCACGTGATAAAGTGTAAATTAAAGTGTACACCGTAGTGTACATGTCGCGAGGTTCTTACCCATTGAACTTTGCTATTTGTATACTGATTTTTAACACGTTGTTTGACACTTGCATTGTAGTCAAGTGGCAGTTGGATGGGAAAATTATTTGACATTAAAATTGTCTAACAGGGAAATGTCATGTGATAAAGTGTAAACTAATGTACACCATAGTGTACATGTAGCAAGGTTCTTACCAACTGACCTTTGCTATTTGTACACTGATTTTTGACACGTTGTTTGACACTTGCATTGTTTTCAAGTGTCAATTGGATGGGAAAACTTTTCCATACACGTAGCAAGGTTCTTACCGATTGAACTTTACTATTTGTACACTAATTTTTGACACGTTATTTGACACTTGCATTGTTGTCAAGCGTTAATTGGATCGAAAAACTGCTTGAAATTAAAATTGTCCAACAGGGTAATTGTTGGGAATCTACTTATACATGCACAGCGGAATTTAAAATAATTTTCGATTCCCATCAAGAATCGCCTTTGTGTTTAGATAGAAATTGTGATAAGATTGTACCTTTTCCAGATCTGCAATCTTTTTGCTTTTCTTTTCGTTCCACAACTTTGATTCGCCTCCACAGCTGTCCAATTGTCCAGCCTCCAACGGTGATCCACACAGAGAACATGATTGCAGCCTCTAGGGTTTTCTCTTGTGCCAGCAAGAACAAGGTAATGTCACGTGGCAAAGTGTAAACTAAAGTGTACACCATTGTGTACATGTAACAAGGTTCTTACCGATTGAACTTTACTATTTGTACACTAATTTTTGACACGTTATTTGACACTTGCATTGTTGTCATGCGTTAATTGGATGGGAAAACTGCTTGAAATTTAAACTGTCCAATAGGGTAATGTCACGTGACAAAGTGTAACCTAAAGTGTACAGATTTAAGATTCAATCAGATGTAATTTGTATCTCACAATCACAACTCCTTGTGATTAACAAATTACAAATATTTGAATCTACGGACTCTATTATTTATTTAATTGTCTATTAATTAAATAATAGATCTGCCATTTAATTGCATTAATTATATATAAAAGTATTTATGTCCAAAGTTGATTGGACCTAGGGCATAATACTTACAGTAATGTCACGTGACAAAGTGTAACCTAAAGTGTACAGATTTAAGATTCAATCAGATGTAATTTGTATCTCACAATCACAACTCCTTGTGATTAACAAATTACAAATATTTGAATCTACGGACTCTATTATTTATTTAATTGTCTATTAATTAAATAATAGATCTGCCATTTAATTGCATTAATTATATATAAAAGTATTTATGTCCAAAGTTGATTGGACCTAGGGCATAATACTTACAGTAATGTCACGTGACAAAGTGTAACCTAAAGTGTACAGATTTAAGATTCAATCAGATGTAATTTGTATCTCACAATCACAACTCCTTGTGATTAACAAATTACAAATATTTGAATCTACGGACTCTATTATTTATTTAATTGTCTATTAATTAAATAATAGATCTGCCATTTAATTGCATTAATTATATATAAAAGTATTTATGTCCAAAGTTGATTGGACCTAGGGCATAATACTTACAGTAATGTCACGTGACAAAGTGTAACCTAAAGTGTACAGATTTAAGATTCAATCAGATGTAATTTGTATCTCACAATCACAACTCCTTGTGATTAACAAATTACAAATATTTGAATCTACGGACTCTATTATTTATTTAATTGTCTATTAATTAAATAATAGATCTGCCATTTAATTGCATTAATTATATGTAAAAGTATTTATGTCCAAAGTTGATTGGACCTAGGGCATAATACTTACAGTAATGTCACGTGACAAAGGGTAAAGTAAAGTGTACACCGTAGTGTACATGTCACAAGGTTCTCACCCATTGAACTTTGCTATTTTTACACTGATTTTTGACACATTGTTCGACACTTGTATTGTTGTCAAGTGGCAGTTGGATGGGAAAACTATTTGTCATCAAAACTATCCAACAGGGTAATGTCACGCTGCAAAGCGTAAACTAATGTGTATACCATAGTGTACATGTAGAAAGGTTCTTACCAATTGAAGTTTGATATTTATACACTGATTTTTGACACATTGTTTGACACCTGCATTGTTCTCAAGTGTCATTTGTATGGGAAAACTGTTTGAAATCTAAACTATCCAACAGGGTAATGTCACGTGGAAAAGTGTAAACTAAAATTGTACACCATAGTGTACATGTAGCGAGGTTCTTACTGATTGAACTTTGCTATTTGCACACTGATTTTTGACACGATGCTTAACACTTGGATTGTTGTCAAGTGTCAAATGGATGGGAAAATTGATTGAAATTTAAACTGTCCAACAAGGTAATGTCACGTGGAAAAGTCTAAGCTAAAGTGTACACCATAGTGTACATGTGGCAAGGTCCTTACCTATTGTACTTTGTTATTTGTACATTGATTTTTGACACGTTGTTTGACTTTTGCATTGTTGTTAAGTGTCAATTGGATGGGAAAACTATTTGAAATTAAAGCTGTCCAACAAGGTAATGTCACGTGACAAAGTGAAAACTAAAGTGTACACCGTAGTGTAGATGTAGCAAGGTTTTTACCGATTGATCTTTGCTATTTGTACACTGATTTTTGACACATTGTTTGACACTTGCATTGTTGTTAGGCGTCAATTGGATCAAAAAGCTGTTTGAAATTAAAATTTTTCAACAGGGTAATGTCACGTGACAAAGTGTAAACTAAAGTATACACCGCAGTGTACATGTCGTAGGGTTCTTACCCATTGAACTTTGCTATTTGTACGCTAATTTTTGACACGTTATTCGACACTTGTATTGTTGTCAAGTAGCAGTTGGATGGAAAAACTATTTGACATTAAAGCTATCCAACAAGATAATGTCACGTGGTAAAGCGTAAACTAATGTGTACACCATAGTGTACATTTAGAAAGGTTCTTACCGATTGAACTTTGTTATTTGTACAATGATTTTTCACACGTTGTTTGACACTTGCATTGTTGTCAAGTTTCAATTGGATGGGAAAACTGTTTGAAATTTAAGCTGTCCAACAAGGTAATGTCACGTGGTAAAGGCAAAACTAAAGTGAATACCATAGTATACCTGCAGCAAGGTCCTCACCGATTGAATTTTCCAATTTGTAAACTAATTTTTGAGACGTTGTTTGACACTTGCATTGTTGTCAAGTGTCAATTGGATGGGAAAACCTTTTGATACACGTAGTAAGGTTCTTACCGATTAAACTTTACTATTTGTACACTAATTTTTGACACGTTGTTTGACACTTGCATTGTTGTCAAGCGTCAATTGGATGGGAAAACTGTTTGAAATGTAAACTATCCAATAGGGTAATGCCACGTGAAAAAGCGTAAACTAAAGTGTACACCATAGTGTACATGTAGTGAGGTTCTTACCGATTGAACTTTGCTATTTGTACACTGATTTTTGGCACGTTGCTTGACACTTGTATTGTTGTCAAGTGTCAATTGGATGGGAAAATTGATTGAAATTTAAAATGTCCAACAAGGTAGTGTCGCGTGGAAAAGTGTAAACTAAAGTGTACACCATAGTGTACATGTGGCAAGGTCCTTACCTATTGAACTTTGTTATTTGTAAAAATTTTTTGACACGTTGTTTGACATTTGTATTGTTGTCAAGTGTCAATTGGATGGGAAAACTATTTGAAATTTAAGCTGTCCAACAGGGTAATGTCACATGGCAAAGTGAAAACTAAGGTGTACACCATAGTTTACATGTAATGAGGTCCTTACCGATTGAACTTTGCTATTTGTAAACTGATTTTTGACACGTTGTTTGACACTTGCATCATTTTCAAGTGTCAATTGGATGGGAAAACTGATTGATACATGTGGTAAGGTTCTTACCGATTGAACTTTGCTATCTATACCCTGAATTTTGACACATTGCTTGACACTTGCACTGTTGTCAAGCATCAATTGGATGGGAAAACTGTTTGAAATTTAAACTATCCAACCAGGTAATTTCACATGACAAAGTGTAAACTAAAGTGTACACCGTAGTGTACATGTCGCAAGGTTCTTATCCATTGAACTTTGCTATTTGTACACTGATTTTGACACATTGTTTGACACTTGCATTGTTGTCAAGCAGCAGTTGGATGGAAAAACTATTTGACATTAAAACTGTCCAACAGGGTAATGTCATGTGGCAAAGTGTAAACTATTGTACACCATAGTGTACATTTAGAACGGTTCTTACCGATTTATCTTTGCTATTTGTACACTGATTTTTGATACGTTGTTTGACACTTTCATTGTTATCAAGTGTCAATTGGATGGGAATACTTTTCCATACACGTAGCAAGGTTCTTACCAATTGAACTTTACTATTTGTACACTGATTTTTGACACGTTGTTTGACACGTGCATTGTTGTCAAGCGTCTATTGGATTGAAAAACTGTTTTAAATTAAAATTGTCACACGGGGCAATGTGACGTGACAAAGTGTAACCTAAAGTGTACACCGTAGTGTCCATGTCGCAAGGTTCTTACCCGTTGAACTTTGCTATTTGTGCACCAATTTTTGACACGTTGTTCGATACTTGTGTTGTTGTCAAGTAGCAGGCGGATGGGAAAACTATTTGACATTAAAACTATCCAACAGGGTAATGTCACGTGGCAAAGCGTAAACTAATGTGTACACCATAGTGTATATGTAAAGAGGTTCTTAGGATTTAACTTTGTTATTTGTACAATGATTTTTAACACGTTGTTTGACACTTGCATTGTTGTCAAGTTTCAATTGCATGGGAAAACAATTTGAAATTTAAGCCGTCCAACAAGGTAATGTCACGTGGCAAAGTGAAAACTAAAGTGAATACCATAGTATACATGTAGCAAGGCCCTTACCGATTGAATTTCGCTATTTGTAAACTGATTTTTGACACTTGCATTGTGTCAAGTGTCAATTGGATGGGAAAACCTTTTGATACACGTAGCAAGGTTCTTACCGATTAAACTTTACTATTTGCACACTAATTTTTGACACGTTGTTAGACACTTGCATTGTTGTCAAGCGTCAATTGGATGGGAAAACTGTTTGAAATTTATATTGTCAAACAGGGTAATGTCAGGTGATAAAGTGTAAATTAAAGTGTACACCATAGTGTACATGTAGTAAAGTTCTTACCGATTGAACTTTGCTATTTGTACACTGATTTTTGACACGTTGTTTGACTCTTGCATTGTTCTCAAGTGTCAATTGGATGGGAAAACTGTTTGAAATCTAAACTATCAAAAAGGTATTGTTACGTGGAAAAGTGTAAACTAAAGTGTACACCATAGTGTACATGTAGCGAGGTTATTACCGATTGAACTTTACTATTTGTGCACTGATTTTTAACACGTTCCTTGACACTTGCATTATTAACAAGTGTCAATTGGATGGTAAAATTGTTTGAAATTTAAACTATCCAACAAGGTAATGTCACGTGGAAAAGTGTAAACTAAAGTGTACACCACAGTGTACATGTAGCGAGGTTATTACCGATTGAACTTTGCTATTTGTGCACTGATTTTTGACACGTTCCTTGACACTTGCATTATTAACAAGTGTCAATTGGATGGTAAAATTGATTGAAATTTAAACTGTCCAACAAGGTAATGTCACGTGGAAAAGTGTAAACTAAAGTGTACACCACAGTGTACATGTGGCGATGGTCCTTACCTATTAAACTTTGTTATTTGTACACTGATTTTTGACACGTTCTTTGACATTTGCATTGTTGTCAAGTGTTAATTTGATGGGAAAACTGATTGATACATGTGGCAAGGTTCTTACCAATTGAACTTTGCTATCTGCACCCAGATTTTTGATACGTTGCTTGACACTTGCATTGTTGTCAAGCGTCAACTGGATGTGAAAACTGTTTGAAATTTAAACTGTCCAACAGGATAATTTCACGTGATAAAGTGTAAACTAAAGTGTACTCCGTAGTGTACATGTCGCAAGGCTCTTACCCATTGAACTTTGCTATTTGTACACTTTGACACTTTCATTGTAGTCAAGTGGCAGTTGGATGGGAAAACTATTTGACATTAAAACTGTCCAACAGGGTAATGTCATGTTGCAAAGCATAAACTAATGTACACCATAGTGTACATGTAACAAGGTTCTTACCGATTGATCTTTGCTATTTGTACACTGGTTTTTGACACGTTGTTTGACACTTGCATTGTTTTCAAGTGTCAATTAGATGGAAAAACTTTTCCATACACTTAGCAAGTTTCTTACAGATTGAACTTTACTATTTGAACACTGACTTTTGACACGTTGGTTGACACTTGCATTGTTGTCAAGCGTCAATTGGATCGAAAAACTGTTTGAAATTAAAATTGTCCAACAGGGTAATGTCACGTGATAAAGTGTAAACTAAAGTGTACACCGTAGTGTACATGTCGCAAGGTTCTTACCCATTGAACTTTGCTATTTGTATACTGATATTTGACATGTTGTTCAACACTTGTGTTGTTGTCAAGTGGCAGTTGGATGGGAAAACTATTTGACATTAAAACTATCTAACAGGGTAATGTCACGTGGCAAAGCGTAAACTAACGTGTTCATTCTGTGTATATGTAGAAAGGTTCTTACCAATTGAACTTTGCTTTTTGTACGATGATTTTTGACACGTTGTTTGACACTTGCATTGTTGCCATGTTTCAATTGGATGGGAAAACTGTTTGAAATTTAAGCCATCCCACAAGGTAATGTCACGTGGCAAAGTGAAAACTAAAGTGAATACCATAGTATACATGTAGCAAGGTCATTGCCGATTGAATTTTGCTATTTGTAAACTTATTTTTGACACATTGTTTAACACTTGCATTGTTGTCAAGTGTCAATTGGATGGGAAAACCTTTTGATACACGTAGCAAGGTTCTTACCGATTAAACTTTATTATTTGTACACTAATTTTTGACACATTGTTTGACACTTGCATTGTTGTCAAGCGTCAATTGGATGGGAAAACTATTTGAAATTTAAATTGTCCAACAGGATAATGTCACGTGATAAAGTGTAAACTGAAGTGTATAACATAGTGTACATGTAGTAAGGTTCTTACCGATTGAACTTTGCTATTTGCACACTGATTTTTGACATGTTGTTTGATACTTGCATTGTTCTCAAGTGTCAATTGGATGGGAAAACAATTTGAAATCTAAACTATCCAACAAGGTAATGTCACATGGAAAAGTGTAAACTAAAATGTACACCATAGTGTGTATGTAGTGAGGTTCTTACCGATTGAACTTTGCTATTTGTACACTGATTTTTGACATGTTGCTTGACACTTGCATTGTTGTCAAGTGTCAATTGGATGGGAAAATTGATTGAAATTTAAACTTTCCAACAAGGTAGTGTCACGTGGAAAAGTGTAAACTAATATGTGCACCATAGTGTACATGTGCTAAGGTCCATACCTATTGAACTTTGTTATTTGCACACTGATTTTTGATACATTCTTTGACATTTTCATTGTTGTCAAGTGTCAATTGGATGGGAAAATTGTTTGAAATTTAAGCTATCCAACAGGGTAATGTCACGTGGTAAGGTGAAAACTAAAGTGTGCACTATAGTTTACATGTAGTGAGGTCCTTACCGATTGAATTTTGCTATTTGTAAATTGTTTTTTGACATGTTTTTTAACACTTGTGTTGTTTTCAAGTGTCAATTCGATGGGAAAATGATTGATACACGTGGCAAGGTTCTTACTGATTGAACTTCGCTATCTGTACCTTGATTTTTGATACGTTGCTTGACACTTGCATTGTTGTCAAGCGTCACTTGGACGTGAAAACTATTTGAAATTTAAACTATCCAACAGGGTAATGTCACGTGACAAAGTGTAAACTAAAGTGTACACCGTAGTGTACATGTTGCAAGGTTCTTACCCATTGAACTTTTCTATTTGTACACTGATTTTTGACACGTTGTTTGACACTTGCATTGTAGTCAAGTGGCAATTGGAGGGGAAAACTATTTGACATTAAAACTGTCCAGCAGGGTAATGTCATGTGGCAAAGTGTAAACTAATGTACACCATAGTGTACATGTAGCAAGGTTCTTACTGATTGATCTTTGCTATTTGTACACTGATTTTTGACACGTTTGACACTTGCATTGTTTTCAAGTGTCAATTAGATGGGAAAACTTTTCCATACACGTAGAAAGGTTCTTACTGATTTAACTTTACTATTTGTACACTGATTTTTAACACATTGGTTGACACTTGCATTGTTGTCAAGCGTTAATTGGATCGGAAAACTATTCGAAATTAAACAAAGTGTAAACTAAAGTGTACACCGTAGTGTACATGTCGCAAGGTTCTTACCCATTGAACTTTGCTATTTGTACACTGATATTTGACACGTTGTTCAGCACTTGTGTTGTTGTCAAGTGGCAGTTGGATGGGAAAACTATTTGACATTAAAACTATCTAACAGGGTAATGTCACGTGGCAAAACGTAAACAAATGTGTTCATTCTGTGTATATATAGAAAGGTTCTTACCAATTGAACTTTGTTATTTGTACCGTGATTTTTGACACGTTGTTTGACACTTGCATTGTTGTTATGTTCCAATTGGCTGGGAAAAGTATTTGAAATTTAAGCCGTCCAACAAGGTGATGTCACGTGGCAAAGTGAAAACAAAAGTGAATACCATAGTATACACGTAGCAAGGTCCTTACCGATTGAATTTTGCTATTTGTAGACTAATTTTTGACACGTTGTTTGACACTTGCATTGTTGTTAAGTGTCAATTGGATGGGAAAACCTTTTGATACACGTAGCAAGGTTCTTACCGATTAAACTTTACTATTTGCACACTAATTTTTGACACATTGTTTGATACTTGCATTGTTGTCAAGCGTCAATTGGATGGGATAACTATTTGAAATTTAAATTGTCCAACAGGGTAATGTCACATGACAATGTGTAAACTAAAGTGTACACCATAGTGTACATGTAGTAAGGTTCTTACCGATTGAACTTTGCTATTTGTACATTGATTTTTGACATGTTGTTTGATACTTACATTGTTCTCAAGTGTCAATTAGATGGGAAAACAGTTTGAAATCTAAACTATCCAACAGGGTAATGTCACGTGGAAAAGTGTAAACTAAAGTGTACACCATGGTGTACATGTAGCGAGGTTCTTACCAATTGAACTTTGCTATTTGTACACTAATTTTTGACACGTTGCTTGACACTTGCATTGTTGTCAAGTGTCAATTGGATGGGAAAATTGATTGAAATTTAAACTTTCCAACAAGGTAGTGTCACGTGGAAAAGTATAAACTAATATGTGCACCATAGTGTACATGTGCCAAGGTTCTTACCTATTGAACTTTGTTAATTGTACACTAATTTTTGGCACGTTCTTTGACATTTTCATTGTTGTCAAGTGTCAATTGGATGGGAAAACTGTTTTAAATTTAAGCTGTCCAACAGGATAATGTTACGTGGTAAAGTGAAAACTAAAGTGTACACCATAGTTTACATGTAGTGAGGTCCTTACCGATTGAACTTTGCTATTTATAAATTGATTTTTGACACATTGATTAACACCTGTGTTGTTTTCAAGTGTCAATTGGATGAAAAACTGATTGATACACGTGGCAAGGTTCTTACCGATTGAACTTTGCTATTTGTACCTTGATTTTTGATACATTGCTTGACACTTGCATTGCTGTCGAGCGTCACTTGGATGTGAAAACTCTTTGAAATTTAAACTGTCCAACAGGGTAATGTCACGTGACAAAGTGTAAACTAAAGTGTACACTGTAGTGTACATGTCGCAAGGTTCTTACCCATCGAACTTTGCTATTTGTACGCTGATTTTTGACACGTTGTTTGACACTTGCATTGTAGTCAAGTGGCAGTTGGATGGGAAAATTATTTGACATTAAAACTGTCCAACAGGGTAATGTCATGTGACAATGTGTAAACTAATGTACACCATAGTGTACATGTAGCAAGGTTCTTACCAATTGATCTTTGCTATTTGTACACTGATTTTTGACACGTTGTTTGACACTTGCATTTTTTTCAAGTGTCAATTGGATGGGAAAACTTTTCAATACACGTAGCAAGGTTCTTACCGATTGAACTTTACTATTTGTACACTGATTTTTGACACGTTGCTTGACACTTGCATTATTGTCAAGCATCAATTGGATCGAAAAACTGTTTGAAACTAAAATTGTCCAACAAGGTGATGTCACGTGACAAAGTGTAATCTAAAGTGCACACCGTAGTGTACATGTCGCAAGGTTCTTACCCATTGAACATTGCCATTTGTACACTGATTTTTGACACGTTGTTCAACACTTGTATTGTTGTCAAGTGGCAGTTGGATGGAAAACTATTTGACATTAAAACTATCCAACTGGGTAATATCACGTGGTAAAGCGTAAACTAATGTGCACGCCATAGTGTACATGTAGAAAGGTTCTTGCCGATTGAACTTTGTTATTTGTACAATGATTTTTCATAAGTTGTTTGACACTTGCATGGTTCTCAAGTTTCAATTGGATTTGAAAACTGTTTGAAATTTAAGCCATCCAACAAGGTAATGTCATGTGACAAAGTGAAAACTAAAGTGAATACCATAGTATACATGTTGTAAGGTCCTTACCGATAAAATTTTGCTATTTGCAAACTGATTTTTGACACGTTTCTTAACACTTGCATTGTTGTCAGTGTCAATTGGATGGGAAAATCTTTTGATAGATGTAGCAAGGTTCTTACCGATTTAACTTTACTATTTGCACACTAATTTTTGACATGTTGTTTGACACTTGCATTGTTGTCAAGTGTCATTTGGATGGGAAAACTGTTTGAAATTTAAATTGTCAAATAGGGTAATGTCACGTGACAAAGTGTAAACTAAAGTGTAAACCATAGTGTACATGTAGCAAGGTTCTTACCGATTGAACTTTGCTATTTGTACTTTGATTTTTGACACGTTGTTTGCACTTGCATTATTCTCAAGTGCCATTTGGATGGGAAAACTGTTTGAAATCAAAACTATCCAACATGGTAATGTCATGTGTAAAAGTGTAAACTAAAGTGTACATCATAGTATATATATTGCAAGGTTCTTACCGATTGAACTTTGCTATCTGTAGACTGATTTTTGACACGTTGCTTGACATTTGCATTGTTCTCAAGCGTCAATTGGATGGGAAACCTATTTGAAATTTAAACTGTCCAACATGGTAATGACACGTGACAAAGTGTAAACTAAAGTTTACACCGTAGTGTACATATCGCAAGGTTCTTTCTCATTGAACTTTGCTATTTGTACACTGATTTTTGACACGTTGTTTAAAACCTGCATTGTTGTCAAGTGGCAGTTGGATGGGAAAACTATTTGACATTAAAACAGTCCAACAGGATAGTGTCATGTGGCAAGGTATAAACTAATGTGTACACAATAGTGTACAAGTAGACAGGTTCTTACCGATTGAACTTTGTTATTTGTACAATGATTTTTGACACGTTGTTTGTCATTTGCATTGTTTTCAAGTGTCAATTGGATGGGAAAACTAGTTGATACATGTGGCAAGGTTCTTACCGATTGAACTTTGCTATTTGTACCCTGATTTTTGACACTTTGCTAAACACTTGCATTGTTGTCAAGCATCAATTGGATGGGAAAACTGTTTGAAATTCAAATTGTCCAACAAGATAATGTCACATGACAAAGTGTAAACTAAAGTATATACCATAGTGTACATGTAGCAAGGTTCTTATCGATTGAACTTTGTAACTTGTACGTTGATTTTTGTCACGTTGTTGGACACTTGCATTGTTCTCAAGAGTCAATTGGATAGGAAAACTATTTGAAATCTAAACTATCCAACATGGTAATGTCATGTGGAAATGTGTAAACTAAAGTGTACACCATAGTGTACATGTAGCGAGGTTCTTATCGATTGAACTTTGCTATTCGTACAATGATTTTTGACACATTTTTTGACAACCGCATTGTTTTCAAGTGTCAATTGGATGGAAAAACTGATTGATACATGTGGCAAGGTTCTTACCGATTGAACTTTGCTATTTGTACCCTGATTTTTGACACGTTGCTTGACACTTGGATTGTTGTCAACTGTCAATTGGATGGGAAAATTGATTTACATTTAAACTATCCAACAAGGTAATGTCACGTAGAAAAGTGTAAACTAAAGTGTACACCATAGTATACGTGTGGCAATGTCCTCACCTATTGAACTTTGTTATTTGTACAATGATTTTTGACACGTTGTTTGACTTTTCCATTGTTGTTAAGTGTCAATTGGATGGGAAATCTATTTGAAATTTTAGCTGTCCAACAGGGTAATGTCACGTAAAAAAGTGTAAACTAAAGTATATATCGTTGTGTACATGTAGTGAGGTTCTTACCGATTGAACTTTGCAATTCGTACACTGATTTTTGACACGTTGTTTGACACTTGCATTGTTGTCAAGCATCAATTCGATGGGAAAACTATTTGAAATTTAAGTTGTCCAATAGGGTAATGTCACGTGACAAAGTGTATACTAAAGTGTACACCACAGTGTACATGTAGCAAGGTTCTTACCGATTGAAATTTGCTATTTGTAACCTAAGTTTTGACACGTTGTTTCACACTTACATCATTGTCAAGTGTCAATTGGATGGGAAAACTATTTGAAATTTAAACAGTCCAACTGGGTAATGACACGTTGCAAAGTGTAAACTAAATTGTTCACCATAGTGTATATGTCGCAAGGATCTTACCAATTGATCATTGCTATTTGTACACTGATTTTTAACACATTGTTTGAAACTTGTATTGTTGTCAAGTGACAATTGGATAGGAAAACCGTTTGAAATTTAAATTGTCCAACAGGGTAATGTCACGTGGCAAAGTGTAAACTAAAGTGTACACTGTAGTGTACATGTAGAAGGTTCTTACCGATTGATCTTCGCTATTTATACACTAATTTTTGACACGTTGCTTGACACTTGGATTGTTGTCAACTGTTTGAAATTTAAATTGTCCAACAGGGCAATGTCACGTGACAAAGTGTAAACTAAAGTGTATACCATAGTGTACATGTAGCAAGGTTCTTATCGGTTGAACTTTGGAATTTGTACATTGATTTTTGGCCACATTGTTCTCAAGTGTCAATTGGATAGAAAAACTGTTTGAAATCTAAACTATCCAACATGGTAATGTCACGTGGAAATGTGTAAACTAAAGTGCGCACCATAGTGTACATGTAGCGAGGTTCTTACCGATTGAACTTTGCTATTTGTACACTGATTTTTGACACGTTGTTTGACAACCGCATTGTTTTTAAGTGTCAATTGGATCGAAAAAGTGATTGATACATGTGGCAAGTTTCTTACCGATTGAACATTACTATTTGTACCCTGATTTTTGACACGTTGCGTGATACTTGCATTGTTGTCGAGCATCAATTGGATGCAAAAACTGTTTCAAATTTAAACTGTCCAACAGGACAATGACACGTGATAAAGTGTAAACTAAAGTGCACACCATAGCGTACTTGTCGCAAGGTTCTTACCCATTGAACTTTGCTATTTGCACCCTGGTTTTTGACACGTTATTTGACACTTGCATTGTTGTCAAGTGGCAGTTGGATGGGAAAACTATTTGACATTAAAACAGTCCAACAGGGTAGTGTCATGTGGCAAAGTGTAAACTAATGTGCATACAATAGTGTACAAGTAGAAAGGTTCTTACCGATTAAAATTTGTTATTAGTACACTGATTTTTGACACGTTGTTTGTCACTTGGATTGTTTCCAAGTGTCAATTGGATGGGAAAACTAGTTGATACATGTAGCAAGGTTCTTACCGATTGAACTTTGCTATTTGTAACCTGATTTTTGACACGTTGTTTGATACTTCCATTGTTCTCAAGTGTCAATTGGATGGGAAAACTATTTGAAATCTAAACTATCCAACAGGGAAATGTCACGTGGAAAAGTGTAAACTAAAGTGTACACCATAGTGTACATGTAGCGAGGTTCTTACTGATTGAACTTTGCTATTTGTACACTGATTTTTGACACGTTGTTTGACATTTGCATTGTTGTTAAGCGTCAGTTGGATGGGAAAATTGTTTGAAATTTAAATTGTCCAACAAGGCAATGTCACGTGACAAAGTGTAAACTAAAGTGTATACCATAGTGTACATGTAGCAAGGTTCTTATCGATTGAACTTTGCTATTTGTACATCGATTTTTGACATGTTGTTTGACACTTGCATTGTTCTCAAGTGTCAGTTGGATAGGAAAACTATTTGAAATCTAAATATCCAACATGGTAATGTCACGTGGAAATGTGTAAACTAAAGTGTACACCATAGCGTACATGTAGCGAGGTTCTTACCGATTGAACTTTGCTATTTGTACACATGATTTTTGACACGTTGTTTGACACTTGCATTGTTTTCAAGTGTCAGTTGGATGGGAAAACTTATTGATACATGTGGCAAGGTTCTTATCTATTGAACTTTGCTATTTGTACCCTGATTTTCGACACGTTGCTTGACACTTCAATTGTTGTCAAGCATCAATTAGATGGGAAAACTGTTTGAAATTTAAAATGTTCAGTCGGGTAATGTCACATGACAAATTGTAAACTAAATTGTACACCGTAGTGTACATATCGTAAGGTTCTTACCCAATGAACTTTGCTATTTGTACACTGATTTTTGACACGTTGTTTGACACTTGCATTGTCGTCAAGTGGCAGTTGGATAGGAAAACCATTTGGCATTAAAACTGTCCAACAGGATAATATCACGTGGCAAAGTGTAAACTGAAATGTGCACCATAGTGTACATGTAGCATGGTTCTTACCGAGTGATCTTTGCTATTTGTACACTGATTTTTGACACGTCGTTTCACATTTACATCGTTGTCAAGTGTCAATTGGATGGGAAAACTATTTGAAATTTAAACAGTCCAACTGGGTAATGAGATGTTGCAAAGTGTAAACTAAATTGTTCAAAATACTATATATGTCGCAAGGATCTTACCAAATGATCTTTGCTATTTGTACACTAATTTTTGACACGTTGTTTGAAACTTGTATTGTTGTCAAGTGACAATTGGATGGGCAAACCGTTTGAAATTTAAACTGTCCAACAGGGTAATGTCACGTGGAAAAGTGTAAACTAAAGTGTACACCGTAGTGTACATGTTGAAGGTTCTTACCGATTGATCTTTGCTATTTGTACACTGATTTTTGACACGTTGTTTGACACTTGCAATGTTGTCAACTATCAATTGTATGGGAAAACCGTTTGAAATTTAAGCTGTCCAACAGGTTAATGTCACGTCGCAAAATGAAAACTGAAGTGTACACCATTGTAGCGAGGTCCTTACCGATTGAACTTTGCTATTTGTAAACTGATTTTTGACACGTTGTTTGACACTTGCATTGTGGTCAATGTCAATTGAATGGGAAATCTATTTGATACATGTAGCAAGGTCCTTATCGATTGAACTTTACTGTTTGTACGCTGATTTTCGACACGTTATTTGATACTTGCATTATTGTCAAGTGTTAATTTGATGGGAAAATAGTTTAAAATTTAAACTGTCCATAAGGGTAATTTCACGTGGCAATGTGTAAACTAAAGTGTACACCATAGTGTGCATGTAGCAAGGTTCTTATCGATTGAACTTTGCTATTTGTACACCGATTTTTAACACGTTGTTTGACACATGCAATGTTGTCAAGTATAAATTGGATGGGAAAACTATTTGAAATTTAAACTTTCCAACATTGTACTGTCACGTGGCAATGTGAAAACTAAAGTGTACAACATAGTGTACACGTAGCAAGGTTCTTACCGATTGAACTTTTCTATTTGTACACTGATTTTTAACACGTTGCTTGACACTTGCATTGTTGTCAAGAACCAATTGGATGGAAAAACTCTTTGAAATTTAAACTGTCCAAGAGTGTACTGTCACATGGCAAAGTGTAAACTAAAGTGTACACCATAGTGTAAATGTAGCAAGGTTCTTACCGATTGAACTTTGATCTTTGTACACCAATTTTCGACACGTTGTTTGACACTTGTATTGTAGTCAACTATCAATTGGATGGAAAAACTGTCTGAAATTTAAACTCTCCAATAGGGTAGAGACACGTGGCAAAGTGTAAACTAAAGTGTACATCATAGTGTACATGTCGCAAGGTTCTTACTGATTGAACTTTGTTATTTGTACAATGATTTTTGAAACGTAGTTTGACACTTGCATTGTTGTCAAGTGTAAATTGGATGGGAAAACTCTTTGAAATTTAAGCTGTCCAACAGGATAATGTCATGTGGCAAAGCGAAAACTAAAGTATACACCATAGTGTACATGTAGCAAGGCCTTTACCGATTGAATTTCGCTATTTGTAAACTGATTTTTGACATGTTGTTTGACACATGCATTGTAGTCAAGTGTTAATTGGATGGGAAAATTGTTTGAAATTTAATCTATCCAACAGGGTAGTGACACGTGGCAAAGTATAAACTAAAGTGTACGTCATAGTGTAGATGTCACAAGGTTCTTACCGATTGAACTTTGTTATTTGTTAAATGATTTTTGACATGTTGTTTGACACTTGCATTGTTGTCAAGTGTCAATAGGATGGGAAAATTGTTTGAAATTTAAGCTTCCAACAGGGTAATGTCAAGTGGCAAAGTAAAAACTAAAGTGTACACCATAGTTTACATGTAGTAAGGTCCTTATCGATTGAACTTTGGCATTTGTAAACTGACTTTTGATACGTTGTTTGCAACTTGCATTGTTGTCAAGTGTCAATTGGACGGGAAAACTGATTGATACATGTGGCAAGGTTCTTATCGATTGAACTTTGCTACTTGTACCCTGAATTTTGACACGTTGCTTGACACTTGCATTGTTGTCAAGCGTCAATTGGATGGGAAAACTATTTGAAATTTAAGTCGTCCAATAGGGTAATGTCACGTAACAAATATAAACTAAAGTGTACACAATAGGGTACATGTAGCAAGGTTCTTACCGATTGAACTTTGCTATTTGTACACTGATTTTTGACACGTTGTTTGACACTTGCATTGTTGTCAAGTGTTAATTGGATGGGAAAACTATTTGAAATCTAAACTATCCTACAGGGTAATGTCACATGGAAAAATGTAAACTAAAGTGTAAACCATAGTGTACATGTAATGAGGTTCTTACCGATTGAACTTTGCTATTTATACACTGATTTTTGATATGTTGCCAGACACTTGCATTGTTGGCAATTGTCAATTGGATGGGAAAATTGTTTGAAATAAAAATTGTCCAACAGGGTATGTCACGTGAAAAAGTGTAAATTAAAGTGTGCACCATAGTGTACATGTGGCAAGGCATATTGAACTTTGCTATTTGTACACTGATTTTTGACACGTTCCTTGACACTTGCATTGTTGTCAAGTGTCAATTGGATGGGAAAACTGTTTGAAATTTAAACCGTCCAACAGGGTAATGTCACGTGACAAAGTGTAAACTAAAGTGTACACCGTAGTGTACATGTCGCAAGGTTCTAACTCATTGAACTTTGCAATTTGAACACTAATTTTTGACACGTTGTTTGACACTTGTATTGTTGTTAAGCATCAATTGGATGGGAAAACCGTTTGAAATTTAAATTGTCCAACAGGGTAATGTCACGTGACAAAGTGTAAACTAAACTATACACCATAGTGTACATGTAGCAAGGTTTTTACCGATTGAACTGTGCCATTGGTACACTAATTTTTGACACGTTGTTGGACACTTGCATTGTTCTCAAGTGTCAATTGGATGGAAAAACTACTTGAAATCTAAACTATCCAACAGGGTAATGTCACCGATTGAACTATGCTATTTGTACACTGATTTTTGACACGTTGTTTGACACTTGCATTGTTGTCAAGATTTAAATTGTCCAACAGGGTAATGTCATGTGACAAAGTGTACACTAGTTTGAGATTTAAATTGTCCAACAGGGTAATGTCATGTGACAAAGTGTAAACTAAACTGTACACCATAGTGTACATGTTGCAAAGTTCTTACCGATTGAACTTTGTTATTTGTGCAATGATTTTTGAAACATTGTTTGACAATTGCATTGTTGTCAAGTGTAAATTGGACGGGAAAACTCTTTGAAATTTAAGCTATCCAACAAGGTAATGTCACGTGGCAAAGCGAAAACTAAAGTGTACACCATAATGTACATGTAGCAAGGCCTTTACCGATTGAATTTCGCTATTTGTAAACTGATTTTTGACATGTTGTTTGACACATGCATTGTAGTCAAGTGTAAATTGGACGGGAAAACTCTTTGAAATTTAACTATCCAACAAGGTAATGTCACGTGGCAAAGCGAAAACTAAAGTGTACACCATAATGTACATGTAGCAAGGCCTTTACCGATTGAATTTCGCTATTTGTAAACTGATTTTTGACATGTTGTTTGACACATGCATTGTAGTCAAGTGTAAATTGGACGGGAAAATTGTTTGAAATTTAAACTATCCAATAGGGTAGTGACACGTGGCAAAGTATAAACTAAAGTGTACGTCGTAGTGTAGATGTCGCAAGGTTCTTACCGATTGAACTTTGTTATTTGTTAAATGATTTTTGCCATGTTGTTTGACACTTGCATTGTTGTCAAGTGTCAATTGGATGGGAAAACTGTTTGAAATTTAAGCTTCCAACCGGGTAATGTCAAGTGGCCAAGTAAAAACTAAAGTGTACACCATAGTTTAGATGTAGTAAGGTCCTTATCGATTGAACTTTGGCATTTGTAAACTGATTTTTGATACGTTGTTTGCAACTTGCATTGTTGTCAAGTGTCAATTGGACGGAAAAACTAATTGATACATGTGGCAAGGTTCTTATCGATTGAACTTTGCTATTTGTACCTTGAATTTTGACACGTTACTTAACACTTGCATTGTTGTCAAGGGTCAATTGGATGGGAAAACTGTTTGAAATTTAAGTCGTCCAATAGGGTAATGTCACGTAACAAATGTAAACTAAAGTTTACACAATAGGGTACATGTAGCAAGTTTCTTACCAATTGAACTTTGTTATTTGCACACTAATTTTTGACACGTTGTTTGACACTTGCATTGCCGTCAAGTATCAATTGGATGGGAAAACTATTTGAAAGCTAAACTATCCTACAGGGTAATGTCACATGGAAAAATGTAAACTAAAGCGTACACCACAGTGTACATGTAGCAAGGTTCTTACCGATTGAACTTTGCTCTTTGTACACTAATTTTTGATATGTGGCCAGACACAATTGGATGGGAAAATTGTTTGAAATAAAAATTGTCCAATAGAGTAATGTCACATGAAAAAGTGTAAACTAAAGTGTGCACCATAGTGTACATGTAGCAAGGTCCTTACCTACTGAACTTTGCTATTTGTACACTGATTTTTGACATGTTCCTTGACACTTGTATTGTTGTCAAGTGTCAATTGGATGGGAAAACTGTTTGAAATTTAAACAGTCCAATAGAGTAATCTCACGTGGTAAAGTGTAAACTAAAGTGTACACCATAGTGTACATGTAGCAAGGTTCTTACCGATTGATCTTTGCTATTTGTACACTTATTTTTGACACGTTGTTTCACACTTGCATCATTGTCAGGTGTCAATTGGATGGTAAAACTATTAGAAATTTAAACAATCCTACGGGGTAATGACACGTGGCAAAGTGTAAACTAAATTGTTTACCATAGTGTATATGTCGCAAGGTTCTTAACGATTGATCTTTGTTATTTGTACACTGATTTTTGACACGTTATTTGACACTTGCATTGTTGTCAAGTGACAATTGGATGGGAAAACCTTTTGAAATTTAAACTTTCCAACAGGGTAATGTCACGTGGCAAAGTGTAAACTAAAGTGTACTCCATAGTGTACATGTAAAAAGGTTCTTACCGATTGATCTTTGCTATTTGTACACTGATTTTTGAAACGTTGTTTCACACTTGCATTGTTGTGAAGGGTCAACTGGATGGGAAAACTATTTGAAATTTAAGCTGTCCAACAAGGTAATGTCACATGGAAAAGTGTAAACTAGAGTGTACACCATTGTAGCAAGGTCCTTACTGATTGAACTTTGCTATTTGTAAACTGATTTTTGACAAGTTGTTTAACACTCGCATTGTTGTCAAGTGTTAATTGGATGGGATAACTGTTTGTTACATGTAGCAAGCTCCTTATCGATTGAACTTTACTGTTCGTACACTGATTTTCGACACGTAGTTTAACACTTGCATTATTGTCAAATGTCAATTGGATGGGAAACAGTTTGAAATTTAAACTGTCCATCAGGGTAATGTCACGTGGCAATGTGTAAACTAAAGTGTACACCATAGTGTACAAGTAGAAAGGCTCTTACCGATTGAACTTTGTTATTTTTACAATGATTTTTGACATGTTGTTTGTCACTTGCATTGTTTACAAGTGTCAATTGGATGGAAAAACTAGTTGATACTTGTGGCAAGGTTCTTACCAATTGAACTTTGCTATTTGTATCCTAATTTTTGACACATTGCTTGACACTTGCATTGTTGTTAAGCGTCAATTGGATGGGAAAACTGTTTGAAATTTAAACTGTCCAACAGGGTAATGTCACGTGACAAAGTGTAAACTAAAGTGTACACCGTAGTGTACATGTCGCAAGGTTCTTACCCATTGAACTTTACAATTTGTACACTGATTTTTTGACAAGTTGTTAGACACTTGCATTGTTCTCAAGTGTCAATTGGATGGGAAAATTGTTTGAAATCTAAACTACCCAACAGGGTAATGTCACGTGGAAAAGTGTAAACTAAAGTGTACACCATAGTGTACATGTAGTGAGGTTCTTACCGATTGAACTTTGCTATTTGTACACTAATTTTTGACACATTGCTTGACACTTGGATTATTGTCAAGTGTCAATTGGATGGAAAAATTGATTGAAATTTAAACTGTCCAACAAGGTAATGTCACGTGGAAAAGTGTAAACTAAAGTGTACACGATAGTGTACATGTGGCAAGGTCCTTACCTATTGAACTTCATTATTTGTACACTGATTTTGACACGTTGTTTGAGACTTGGATTGTTGTCAAGTGGTAGCTGGATGGGAAAACTATTTGACGTTAAAATTGTCCAACAAGGTAGTGTCATGTGGTAAAGTGTAAACTAATGTGTATACAATAGTGTACAAGTAGAAAGGTTTTTGCCGATTGAACTTTGTTATTTGTACAATGACTTTTGACACGTTGTATGTCACTTGCATTGTTTTCAAGTGTCAATTAGATGGGAAAACCTGTTGATACATGTGGCAAGGTTCTTACTGATTGAACTTTGCTATTTGTACCCTAATTTTTGATACGTTGCTCGACACTTGCATTGTTGTCAAGCATCAATTGGATGGGAAAATTGTTTGAAACTTAAACTGTCCAACAGGATAATGTCACGTGACAAAGTGTAAACTAAAGTGTACACCATAGTATACATGTCGTAAGATTTTCACCCATTGAACTTTGCCTTTTGAACACTAATTTTTGACACGTTGTTTGACACTTGCATTGTTGTCAAGCATCAATTGGATGGGAAAACTGTTTGAAATTTAAATTGTCCAACAGGGTAATGTCACATGATAAAGTGTAAACTAAACTGTACACCATAGTGTACATGTAGCAAGGTTCTTACCGATTGAACTGTGCTATCTGTACACTCATTTTTTACATGCTATTTGACACTTGCATTGTTCTCAAGTGTCAATTGGATGGGAAAACTATTTGAAATCTAAACTATCCAACAGGGTAATGCCACATGAAAAAGTGTAAACTAAAGTGTACACCATAGTGTACATGTAGCGAGGTTCTTACCGATTGAACTTTGCTATTTGTACACTAATTTTGGCACGTTGTTTGATAATTGCATAGTTGTCAAGCGTCCATTGGATGGAAAAACTGTTTGAAATTTAAATTGTCCAATAGGGCAATGTCACGTGACAAAGTGTAAACTAAAGTGTATACCATAGTGTACATGTAGGAAGGTTATTATCGATTGAACTTTGCTATTTGTACATTGATATTTGACACGTTGTTTGACACTTGCATTGTTCTCAAGTGTCAATTGGATAGGAAAACTGTTTGAAATATAAACTATCCGACATGGTAATGTCACGTTGAAAAGTGTAAACTAAAGTGTACACCATATTGTACATGCAACGAGGTTCTTACCGATTGAACTTTGCTATTTGTACACTAATTTTTGACACATTTTTTTGACACTTGCATTGTTTTCAAGTGTTATCTGGATGGGAAAACTGATGATACATGTGGCTAGGCTCTTACCGATTTAACTTTGCTATCTGTACCCAGATTTTTGACACGTTGCTTGACACTTGCATTGTTGTCAAGCGTCAATTGGATGGGAAAACTGTTTGAAATTTAAGTTGTCCAATAGGGTGATGACACGTGAGAAAGTGTAAACTAAAGTGTGCACCATAGTGTAAATGTCGCAAGGTTCTTAGCCATTAAACTTTGCTATTTGTGCAACGATTTTTGACACGTTGTTTGGCACTTGCGTTGTTGTCAAGTAGCAGTTGGATGGGAAAACTATTTGACATTAAAACTGTCCAACAAGGTAGTGTCATGTGGCAAAGTGTAAACTAATGTGTATACAATAGTGTACAAGTAGAAAGGTTCTTACCAATTGAACTTTGTTATTTGTACAATGATATTTGACACATTTTTTGTCGCTTACATTGTTTTCAAGTGTCAATTGGATGGGAAAACTAGTTGATGCATGTGGCAAGGTTCTTACCGAATGAACTTTGCTATTTGTACCCTAATTTTTGAAATGTTGCTTGACACTTGCATTATTGTCAAGTATCAATTGGATGGAAAAACTGCTTGAAATTTAAACTGTCAAACAGGGTAATGTCACGGACAAAGTGTAAAATAATGTGTATAACTTAGTGTACATGTCGCAAGGTTCTTACCCATTGAACTTTGCAATTTGTACACTGATTTTTGACACGTTGTTTGACACTTGCATTGTTCTCAAGTGTCAATTGGATGGGAAAACTATTTGAAATCTAAACTACCCAATAGGGTAATGTCACGTGGAAAAGTGTAAACTAAAGTGTACACCATAGTGTACATGTAGCGAGGATCTTACCGATTGAACTTTACTATTTGTACACTGATTTTTGACTCGTTGCTTGACACTTGGATGGGAAAATTGATTGAAATTTAAACTGTCCAACAAGGTAATGTCACGTGGAAAAGTGTAAACTAAAGTGTACACTATAGTGTACATGTGGCAAGGTCTTTACCTATTTAACTTTGTTATTTGTACGCTGATTTTTTACACGTTGATTGACTACTGCATTACTGTTAAGTGTCAATTGGATGGGAAAACTATTTGAAATTTAAGCTGTCCAAGAGGGTAATGTCACATGGAAAAGTGTAAACTAAAGTATATACACCGTAGTGTACATGTAGCGAGGTTCTTACCAATTGAACTTTGCTATTTGTACACAGATTTTTGACACGTTGTTTGATACTTGCATTGTTGTCAAGCATGAATTGGATGGGAAAACTGTTTGAAATTTAAATTGTCCAACAAGGTAATGTCACGTGATAAAGTACAAACTATAGTGTACACCATAGTGTACATGTAGCAAGGTTCTTATCGATTGAACTTTGCTATTTGTACATTGATTTTTCACATGTTGTTTGACACTTTCATTGTTCTCAATTGTCAACTGGATGGAAAAACTGTTTGAAATCTAAACTATCCAACATGGTAATGTCACGTGGCAAATTGTAAACTAAAGTGTACACCGTAGTTTACATGTAGCAAGGTCCTTACTGATTGAATTTTGCTATTTGTAAACTTATTTTTGACACGTTGTTTGACACTTGCATTGTTGTCAAGTATCAATTGGATGGAAAAACTCTTTGATACACGTAGCAAAGTTCTTACGAATTGAGCTTTACTATTCGTACACTGATTTCTGACAAGTTGTTTGACACTTGTATTGCTGTCAAGTATCAATTGGATGGGGAGACTATTTGAAATTTAAATTGTCCAACAGTGTATTGTCATATGGGAAAGTGTAAACTAAAGTGTACACCATGGTGTACATGTGGCAAGGTTCTTAACGATTGAACTTTGATATTTGTACACTGATTTTCAATACGTTGTATGACACTTGCATTGTTCTCAAGTGTCAATTGGATGGGAAAACTATTTGAAATCTAAGCTATCCAACAGGGTAATGTCACGTGAAAAAGTGTAAATTAAAGTGTGAACCATAGTGTACATGTAGCGAGGTTCTTATCGATTGAACTTTGCTATTTGTACACTGATTTTTAATACGTTGTTTGACACTTGCATTATTGTCAAGCGTCAATTGGATGGGAAAATTGTTTGAAATTTAAATTTTCCAACAGGGCAATGTCACGTGACAAAGTGTAAACTAGATTGTACACCATAGTATACATGTAGCAAGGTTCTTATCAATTGAACTTCGTTATTTGTACATTGATTTTTGACATGTTGTTTATCCTCCATGGTAATGTCACGTGGAAATGTGTAAACTAAAGCGTACACCATAGTGTACATGTAGCGAAGTTCTTATCGATTGAACTTTCCTATTTGTACAATGATTTTTGACACATTGTTTGACACTTGCATTGTTTTTAAGTGTCAATTGGATGGGAAAGCTGATTGATACATGTGGCAAGGTTTATACCGATTGAACTTTGCTATTTGTACCCTGATTTTTGACACGTTGCTTGACACTTGCATTGTTGTCGAGCGTCAATTGTATGGGAAAACTGTTTGAATTTTAAACTGCCCAATAGGGTAATGTCACGTGACAAAGTGTAAACTAAAGTGTACACCGTAGTGTACATGTCGCAAGGTACTTACCCATTGAACTTTACAATTTGTACTCTGATTTTTGACACGTTGTTTGACACTTGCATTGTTCTCAAGTGTCAATTGGATGGGAAAGTAGTTTGAAATCTAAACTATCCAACAGGGTAATGTCACGTGAAAAATATAAACTAAAGTATACACCATAGTGTACATGTAGCGAGGTTCTTACCGATTGAACTTTGCTATTTGTACACTAATTTTTGACACTTTGCTTGACACTTGGATTGTTGTCAAGTGTCAATTGGATGGGAAAATTGATTGAAATTTAAACTGTCCAATAAGGTAATGTCACGTGGAAAAGTGTAAACTAAAGTGTACACCATAGTGTACTTGTGGCAAGGTCCTTACCTATTGAACTTTGTTATTTGTAAACTGATTTTTGACACGTTATTCGACTTTTGTATTGTTGTTAAGTGTCAATTGGACGGGAAAACTATTGGAAATTTAAATTGTACAACAGGGTAATGTCATGTAGAAAAGTGTAAACTAAAGTATACATCGTAGTCTATATGTAGCGAGGTTCTTACCGATTGAACTTTGCTATTTGTACACTGGTTTTTGACACGTCGTCTGATACTTGCATTGTTGTCAACCATCAATTAGATGGGAAAACTATTTGAAATTTAAATTGTCCAATAGGGTAATGTCACGTGACAAAGTGTAAACTAAAGTGTACACCATAGTGTACATGTTGGAAGGTTATTACCGATTGAACTTTGCTATTTGTACACTGATTTTTGGCACGTTGTTTGATACTTGCATTGTTTTCAAGTGTTAATTGGATGGGAAAACTGCTTGAAATTAAAACTTGCCAATAGGGTAATGTCACGTGACAAAGTGCAAGCTAAAGTGTACACCATAGTGTACAATTGGCAAGGTCCTTACCTATTAAACTTTGCTATTTTCACACAGATTTTCAACACATTGTTTGACACTTGCATAGTTGTCAAGTGTCAATTGGATGGGAAGACTCTTTGAAATTTAAGCTGTCGAATAGGGTAATGACACGCGGCAAAGTGTAAACTAATGTGTACACCAGAGTGTACATGTCGCAAGGTTCTTACCCATTGAACTTTGCTATTTGTACACAGATTTTTGACACATTGTTTAACACTTGCATTGCTGTCAAGTGACAATATGATGAGAAAACTATTTGAAATTTAAACTGTCCAACGGGATAATATCACGTGGCAAAGTGTAAGCTAAAGTATACACCATAGTGTATACCGATTGAGCTTTGCCATTTGTACACTAATTTTGACGCGTTGTTTAACGCTTGCATTGTTGTTAAGGGTCAATTGGATGGGAAAACTGATTGATACACCTGGCAAGGTTCTTACCGATTGAACTTTGCTATTTGTACCTTGATTTTTTACACGTTGCTTGACACTTACATTGTTGTCAAGCATCAATTGGACGGGAAAACTGTTTGTAGTTTAAACTGTCTAATAGGGTAATGTCACGTGATAAATGTAAACTAAAGTATATACCGTAGTGTTCATGTAGCAAGGTTCTTACCGATTGAACTTTGCTATTTGTACACTGATTTTTGACCCGTTGTTTGGCACTTGCATTGTTGTCAAGTGTCAATTGGATGGAAAAATCGTTTGAAATCTAAACTATCCAATAGAGTAATGTCGCATGGAAAAGTGTAAACTAAAGTATACATGTAGCAAGGTTCTTACAAATCAAACTTTGCTACTTGTACCCTGATTTTCAACACGTTGCTTGACACTTGCATTGTTGACAAGCATCAATTGGATGGGAAAACTGTTTGAAATTTAAACTGTTCAACAGGGTAATGTCACATGATAAAGTGTAAACTAAAGTGTACACCGTAGTGTACATGTCGTAAGATTCCTACCCATAGAACTTTGCTATTTGTACATTGATTTTTGGCACGTTGTTTAACACTTGGATTGTTGTTAAGTGGCAATTGGATGGGAAAACCATTTGACATTAAAACTAAAGTGTACATCATAGTGTAGATGTCGCAGGGTTCTTACCGATTGAACTTTGTTATTTGCACAATGATTTTTGAAACGTTGTTTGACACTTGCATTGTTGTCAAGTGTCAATTGGATGGGAAAATTCTTTGAAATTTCAGCTGTCCAACAGCGTAATGTCACGTGGCAAAGTGAAATTTTAACTGATCGATACATGTGGCAAGGTTCTTATCGATTGAACTTTGCTATTTGTACCCTGATTTTTGACACGTTGTTTGACACTTGCATTGTTGTCAAGTGTCAATTGGATGGGAAAACTATTTGAAATCTAAACTATCCTACAGGGTAATGTCACATGGAAAAATGTAAACTAAAGTGTACACCATAGTGTACATGTAGCAAGGTTATTACCGATTGAACTTTGCTATTTGTACACTGATTTTTGATATGTTGCTAGACACTTGCATTATTGACAAGTGTTAATTGGATGGGAAAATTGTTTGAAATTAAGATTGTCTAACAGGGTAATGTCACGTGGAAAAGTGTAAACTAAAGTGTGCACCATAGTGTACATGTGGCAAGGTCCTTACCTATTGAACTTTTGCTATTTGTACACTAATTTTCGACACGTTGCTTGACACTTGCATTGTTGTCAATTGTTAATTGGATGGGAAAACTATTTGAAATTTAAACAGTCCAATAGACTAATGTCACGTGGTAAAGTGTAAACTAAAGTGTACACCATAGTGTACATGTAGCAAGGTTCTTACTGATTGATCTTTGCTATTTGTACACTTATTTTGACACGTTGTTTCACACTTGCATCATTGTCAAGTGTCAATTGGATGGTAAAACTGTTTGAAATTTAAACAGTCTTACAGGGTAATGACACATGGCAAAGTGTAAACTAAATTTTTCACCATAGTGTATATGTCGCAAGGTTCTTAACGATTGATCTTTGCTATTTGTGTACTGATTTTTGACACATTGTTTGACACTTGCATTGTTGTCAAGTGACAATTGGATGGGAAAACTGTTTGAAATTTAAACTGTCCAACAGGATAATGTCACGTGGCAAAGTGTAAACTAAAGTGTACTCCATAGTGTACATGTAGAAAGGTTCTTACCGATTGATCTTTGCTATTTGTACACTGATTTTTGAAACGTTGTTTGACACTTGCATTGTTGTGAAGTGTCAATTGGATGGGAAAACTATTTGAAACTTATGCTGTCCAACAGGGTAATGTCACGTGGCAAAGTGTAAACTAAAGTGTACATCATTGTAGCAAGGTCTTTGCCGATTGAACTTTGCTATTTGTAAACTGATTTTTGACAAGTTGTTTGACACGTGCATCATTGTCAAGTGTCAAATGGATGGGAAAACTATTTGATACATGTGACAAGGTCCTTATTAATTGAACTTTGCTATTCGTACACTGATTTTTGACACGTTGTTTGACACTTGCATTGTTGTTAAGTGTCAATTGGATAGGAAAACAGTTTGAAATTTAAACTATCCATTAGGGTAATGTCATGTGGCAATGTGTAAACTAAAGTGTACATATAGCAAGGTTCTTACCGATTGAACTTTTCTATTTGTACACCGATTTTTAACACGTTGTTTGACACATGCATTGTTGTCAATTATAAATTGTGTGACGCCCCGAACTTAAGTTTCGAGTGTCACGTACTAAACATAATGGCTTCTGCCTTTCGTACATGTAAATACTCTTAAATAGGAGTATTACATGTTAGAAACTTATTTTCAACTTGGTAAAATGTCTCTCATAAATTTTAATGGCCCGCAAAAGCGCATGTCGACAAGAAATTATACTTTACATATACGGACTCTGCACTGCCATGGTTAGTTGGGGCAGCAAGTTCGACTATTTTTATAAAATTCATCCCAACTCCGTTTTCTATGAAATTTATGACATTAG
The DNA here is from genome assembly GCF_002742605.1 of Olea europaea var. sylvestris. Lineage (NCBI taxonomy): Eukaryota > Viridiplantae > Streptophyta > Magnoliopsida > Lamiales > Oleaceae > Olea > Olea europaea. The sequence goes on from NW_019259048.1 coordinate 193,568, forward strand.
AAAGATATTTTCAAGTAGTTTTCTAGGTTAAGATCATATATTATGGGCGTTTTACTGAGAACAGTGAGGTATTGCACAGAAATTTCAGATTTGACCCTTCAACGTTTAAAAATTCATATCTCAGGCTAAAGATATCCAAATTGAGTGATTCTTGTTCCCATATTAAGACAATTCAATGAGGAAAGCAGTAATATTTTCAGACTCTCAAATGGACGTTTATGGAGTCAAAAATAACGTGCTGAAGTTGACCCAAAAACTGTCCCATTTCTGCCTTTTTATCATTTGCAAGGGAAAGTAAAAACAAAAAAACGTCTCTTAATATAACATGATAGATATAATTACATAATTTGCTTCCAGTATCATATTACATCATGTCTTATACATGTTTTTATTTAATAAAAAAAGCAAAACCTATGGAAAGCAGTCAAACAAAACATACAAAACAGAAACTTCGATGTAAAATAATTTTGTCCTTGATCCATCATCGATTTTGCCGACTGACTTCCACCAACTTCACAATTATGAATCTGAGAATTTAGTATGGAACACTATGAGTATAAAGAATACTCAGTAAGATTAATACTACACAAAAGAATGCAATCAAACACATACTTGCACATTTCGGCTTGTCGGTACCCTTCGGACTTGTCCTAAGGCATAAATAGATATCTAACTTTGTGGACTTGTCTACCACTTTCATATTATGGTTTTTCATGCATAGCTTAAGCATAAATATTACCATGAAATCATACCATTTAAGCATAGAAAGTATCTTACAATAAAACTTGAAGAAATCTTGGTTGAAAATGAATTGAGAAATGCTAGGCTAGTCCTCTTCTTCCCTCACGTTTTCTGCCATTTTTTAAACAAGTGATAAGTTGTTTTTCATGCAAGGGAAATAAAGGGCAGCAACACATCTATTTATAGGTGAGAAAAATGAATAATTTTAGGTGACTCTTCAAGAAATTCAACATGTGTAGGCTGCATGGTTTCATTTTCTTAAATCCAAAACACATCATGCATTAGTTAGCCACCTCATGCTTAAATTTAAAACACCTCATGCATATATGTTTCATCAATTTTCGGACAAGTTGGAGAAACAATGTTTAATTTTAGTAATTAGGTGTAAAATGGACATTTATCCCAAACCCCTAATTAACAAATTATTTGGAAAAACATTTAATAAATCAACCAATGCAAAATTTGGCAACCATAAATAATTTTTTGCCCATACTAAATTTTGAAAAGTTAAATTGCTATTCTAAAAATTAAATGAGCACAAAATTCGAAGTATTATAAATTGGATAGGAAAACTGTTTGAAATTTAAACTGTCCAACAGTTTACTGTTCTATGGTAATGTGTAAACAAAAGTGTACACCATAGTATACATGTAGCAAGATTCTTACCGATTAAACTTTTCTACTTGTACACGGATTTTTAATGCGTTGTTTGACACTTGTATTGTTGTCAAGTGTCAATTGGATGAAAAAACTGTTTGAAATTTAAACAGTCCCATAGGGTAATGTCACGTAGCAAACTGTAAACTAAAGTGTATACCATAATGCACATGAGGCAAGGTCCTTATCGATTGAAATTTACAATTTGTACACTGATTTTTTACACGTTGTTTGACATTTGAATTGTTGTCAAGTGCTAATTTGATGGGAAAACTATTTGAAATTGAAACGCTCCAACAGGGTAATATCACGTGGTAATGTGTGAACTAAAGTGTACACCATAATGTACATGTGGCAAGGTCCTTACCTATTGAACTTTGCTATTTGTACACAGATTTTGGACACATTGTTTGACACTTGCATTGTTTTCAGGTGTCAATTGGATGGAAAAACTGTTTGAAATTTAAACTGTCCAATTGAGTATTGTCACATGGCAAAGTGTAAACTAAATTGTACACCATAGTGTACATGTAGCAAGGTTCTTATCGATTGAACTTTGCTATTTGTATACTGAGTTTTGACACGTTGTTTGAAACTTGTATTGTTGTCAAGTGTAAATTGGATGGGAAAACTGTTTGAAATATAAACTGTCCAACAGGGTAATGACCCGTGGAAAAGTGTAAACTAAAGTGTGCACCATAGTGTACATGTCGCAAGGTTCTTACCCATTGAACTTTGCTATTTGTACCCTGATTTTTGACACGTTGCTTGACACTTACATTATTATCAAGCGTCAGTCAGATGGGAAAACTGTTTGAAATTTAAACTGTCCAATAGGGTAATGTCACGTGACAAATGTAAACTAAAGTATACACCTTAGTGTACATGTAGCAAGGTCCTTACCAATCGAACTTTGCTACTTGTACACTGATTTTTGACATGTAGCTTGACACTTGCATTGTTATCAGGTGTCATTTGGATGGGAAAACTGTTGAAATTTAAACAATCCAACAGGGTAATGTCACGTGGAAAAGTGTAAACTAAAGTGTACACCGTAGTGTACATGTAGCAAGGTTCTTATCGATTGAACTTTGCTATTTGTACACTGATTTTTGATACGTTGCTTGGCACATGCATTGTTGTCAAGTGTCAATTGGATGGGAAAATTGTTTGAAATTAAAATTGTACAACGGGGTAATGTCACGTGGAAAAGTGTAAACTAAAGTGTACACCATAGTGTACATGAGGCAAGGTCCTTACCTATTGAACTTTGCTATATGTACACTAATTTTCAACACGTTGTTTAACACTTGCATTGTTGTCCAGCCTCTAACGGTAATCCACACATAGAATAAGATTGCAGCTACTAGGATTTTCTCCTCTTGTGATAGTAAGAATAATTATGAAAAACAATATAGATTGAAAACCCTAGCCATGTATTTATTTGGGTTTAGGGTTTGGGGTAGGGTTTTAGGGGTTTAGGGTTTAGGGGTTTTTTTTTTAGTAAAGACATCCACACATCCTTAATGACTTTTTAGGGTCCACCAAGGAAAGTCGATGGGGGTTAAGGGTTCCCCAACCATATTTATTTCATAAAAATCAAGAGTGCAAGGAAGGAGGGGGGCATAAACCTGATCTCCAAAAAACAACAGTGCAACAGCTGAAAAATTAAAAATGAACAAAGTAAATGAGGAAGTACTACTTCCTTGTACAAGAAAAATGCAATAATGATAGCCTAAACTACAATCCTTTAAAGCTGGGCAATCCATGTATGTCGATCTGCACCAATGCCGTAATCTGTCGAGGCAGGTCGAGTGGTCCATATTCTTGGTAATGCTGGTGATCACAACCCTCTGAAGCAAGAGAATCTACAACCTAGTTACCTTCTCTGCAGATGTGAGAAACTATGTCCCTGTCAAAGCAAATGAAGTCTCTGATCTGTCTTAGAATACCTTGAATCGTCCACGGTCCTCCACCTTTGATGATGCAGTGAATGGCCAGCGTTGAATCTACCTCAATCCAAATAGCTGATATCCCATGTCCGCTGGCCAATAAAATCCCATCTAGTATGGCTCTGAGCTCAGCCTCCAAAATTCCCTGATACAATATCCTGTGTGGTCCCTAATGATGCCTCCACCACTTGCAATTCCATCCTTGACACATCCGTCAGCGTTGATCTTACAGGATCCTATTGGTGGAGTATGCCAAACAACCATAGTTGGTGGTGGTGGGATAGAATGGGTCATAGAAATGCAAAAAGAGGTGCAAGTGTCACATCCCCTCGCCAATGCACAACTCGGAACAATCCTCCCATATGAAGAAAAGAGATCATGCGGTAGACCCTCTAAACAATATGGCTGGCCACCATACGAACATCCCTATGTTTTACGTCATTCCTCTCAGTCCATAGAAACCAAAATATCAGTAGAGAAATGATAGTACGAATGTGTCCATGACTAACATGTTGCCTAGAATACCGCCATCTCTGGAACCTCTGTCGGACCCCCTCCCCTGAAGTCAAAGATATCAGAAAGATATCTCCAAAGTGCTGCTATACGTTGTCGGAGATCCTGCTACTCGTGAAAATATGATTGATGGTCTCAATCTCAGAACAACACTGACAACGAGAAGCCAATTGACATCCAATCCTCCTCTAAATAATCACATCTATAGGAATGAGATCCTACCATAGTCTCCAACAGAAGAATGAAATGGTGGTAAGTAAAGTAGGGCTCCACAACAGTTGATACGAATCTTGAGGCTGGTGAACGGAACGGACTAGTTGCCATGCTGATTTAATGGCAAAGCTACCATCCGATGTAATCCTCCAAACAATTTGGTCCGGGGCATCTGCAAAAAGAGGTATGGCTCCTATTTGTTTTGCCATTTGAGAAGGAAGAGTCTATAATAATCATCCAAAATCCCTCGCAGATGTGTGCTGTCTATGTGGGAATAGGGTTGCCAACGTGGTCTCGCCCATCCAACAATCATGCCAGAAGAAAATTTGGCCGGCTCCAAGATGCCATGCAATGTGTGGATCTGTTTGTGGTCCAACTAATTTCAGCCTCTTCCAGGTAGGGAAAGCTGAACTAAGAACTGCTGCAAATGAAGGATGTGTTTCCATACAATACTTGCCCAGTAAAAACTGAGCCCAAAGTGACCTCTGAGATCGAAACAGCCACCAAAGCTTCATGGAGAAGGTGTCCACCACATCCTATAATCTCCTGAAGCCGAGGCCCCCCTCATCTGTAGGAACACAAATCTCCATCCAACTTCTCCAATGTAGGTGTCGAACTTGATCCTTAGAATCCCATAGAAATTGGGCGAAGATGCTCTCAAGCTTCTTCAGTACTGCCCTGGGCGATTGCATAATCTGAAGAAGATGCAATGGTATAGAGGAGAGTACTGAACTGAGTAAGGTAATATGACCCCTAGGTGATAATAATTGTGAAGCCCAACCTGAGATCTTGCCCCTGACCTTCTGGATAAGGTCGTCATAAAGGAAGCTCTTCTTAGTCTGCTTGAATAGGGGGACTCCCAAGTAAGTAAAAGGCTGCTGTTGATGTCTAAACCCAGTTAAATTCTCCAATTGTCTGATCTGACTAGTGGATGCCCGTCTAGATAGTATAAGACCACTCTTGTCTCTATTGACCAACTGGCCAGAAACCCCTTCGTAGTGCTTCAAGCAGTCTAGGAGCCTCCTGATAGATTGTTTCTGACCGTTGGAAAAAAATGATCATATCATCAACAAATGAGAGATGGGAAATAAGAGTACTACCTCCGTGTCGATAGCACGTACTGGGATACTCTTGAAACCTCTGAGTGAGCAGGCGTGAGAAGTAGTCTGCCGCTATGATGAATAAGGATGGGGAGATAGGATCACCCTATCTGAGTCCTCATGAGGAAGTAAAGAAACTACATGGATGGCCATTTAGAAGTACAGAGAAATGGCACTCCGAAATGCATCATCTAATCCTGTCGATCTAGATCTGATCAAATCCAAAAGCCTCCAATACATAATAAATGAAACCCCAGCCCATGCGATCATATGCTTTAGCCATATCTAACTTCGGCATAGTGTTACCCCCTCGCACTCTAACATCCAAAGTGTAAAGAAGCTCCTAAGCCAGTAATACATTATCTCCAATCGGACGACCTGGTATGAAACCACTCTGTGGAGGAGAGATAATGTGCGGTAGCAGAGTACTTAACCGAGTGTTCAAAAGCTTTGTAATAATCTTATTGAACACCATGCATAAGCTGATAGGTGTAAAGTCAGTCTATCCGCAAGCACCATCCTTTTTAGGAAGCAGGACAATAGAAGTAGCAGCAAAACCCCATGGAAGATGACCCCCATCAAAGAAATCCAATACAGCCCTATAAACATCCTCCTGAATAATATCCCAACAATGCTGGAAGAATAGAGATGAGAAGCCATCTGGGCCAGCAGCATTGTCAGCGTCAATACTGAAAACTGCCTCCCGTACCTCATGCATCAAGGGGGCGGTTTAGTGCCAAATTATCGTCCACCATTAAGAGCCTGGGAATGACATCAGAACGGATGTGATCCAAGGGCTTTGGAGGAGTAGATAAGAGATTCTAGTAGAATACAATAGCCGAAGTTTGAATATCAGTCGGAGTAGATAAAACTTTCCCCTCCTGTGTCCTGATAGACTTGATACGCGATTTGATCCTGCGCCCCTGAACCATCACATGAAAATATCGAGTATTGTGATCACCCTCACATACCCAATGTGAACCGGCCTTTTGCTTCCAAAAGCCCTCCTCAATAGATAATGTTCGGTTCAAAACTGCTTGAGCCTGACGCAGTATGTATCATGGTCCTTACCGATTGAACTTATCCATTTGTACACTGATTTTTGACACATTTTTTGACACTTGCATGTCGTCAAGTGTCAGGTGGATCGGATAACTTTTTGAAATTTGAACTGTCCAACAGGGTAATGTCACATATCAGAATGTAAACTAAAGTGTACACAATCGTGTACATGTCGCACGGTTCTTACCGATTGAACTTTGCTATTTGTACACTAATTTTTGACGCGTTGTTTAACACTTGCATTGTTGTCAAGAATCAATTGGATGGGAAAACTGTTTGAAATTTAAACCATCAAACAGGGTAATGTCATGTGGCAAAGTGTAAACTAAAGTGTATACCATAGTGTACATGTCGTAAGGTCCTTACCGATTGAACTTTGCTACTTGTACACTAATTTTTAACACGTAGTTTGACACTTGCATTGTTGTCAAGTGTCATTTAGATGGGAAAACTATTTGAAATTTAAACCATCCAACAGGGTAATGTTACTTGCCAAATTGTAAACTAAACTGTACACCATAGTGTGCATGTAGCAAGATCCTCATCGATTGAACTGTGCTACTTGTACACTAATTTTTGACACGTAGTTTGACACTTGCAATGTTGTTAAGTGTCATTTGGATGGAAAAACTGTTTGAAATTTAAACTGTCCAATAGGATAATGTCACGTGGCAGAGTGTAAACTAAAGTGTACACCATAGTGTACATGTTGCAAGGTTCTTATCGATTGAACTTTGCTATTTGTACACTAATTTTTGACACTTGCATTGTTGTCAAGAGTCAATTGGATGGAAAAATTGTTTGAAATTTAAACTGTCAAACAGGGTGATGTTACGTGGCAAAGTGTAAATTAAAGTATACACCATAGTGTATATGTAGCAAGGTCCTCACCGATTGAACTTTGCTATTTGTACACTAATTTCTGACACATTGGTTGACACTTGCATTGTTGTCAATTGTCATTTGGACGGGAAAACTATTTTAAATTTAAACTGTCCAACTGGGTAATGTCACGTGGCAGAGTGTAAACTAAAATGTACACCGTAGTGTACATGTCGCAAGGTTCTTATCAATTGAACTTTGCTATATGTACACTGATTTTTGACACGCTGTTTGACACCTGTATTTTTGTCAAGAGTCAATTCGATGGAAAAATCATTTGAAATTTAAACTATCAAACAGGGTAATGTCTGCTACTTGTACACTGATCTTTGACACGTAGTTTGACACTTGCATTGTTGTCAAGTGTCATTTAGATGGCAAAACTGTTTGAAATTTAAATTGTCCAACAGGGTAATGTCACGTGGCAAATTGTAAACTAAAGTGTACACTGTAGTGTACATGTAGCAAGGTTCTTACCGATTGAACTTTGCTACTTGTATACTAATTTTTAACATGTAGTTTGACACTTGCATTGTTGTCAAGTGTCATTTGGATAGGAAAACTGTTTGAAATTTAAACTATCCAATAGGGTAATGTCACGTGGAAAAGTGTAAACTAAAGTGTACACCATAGTGTACATGTCGCATGGTTCTTACCGATTGAACTTCGCTATTTGTACAGGAATTTTTGACACGTTGTTTAACACTTGCGTTGTTGTCAAGAGTCAATTGGATGGAAAAACTATTTGAAATTTAAACTGTCAAATAGGGTAATGTCACATGGCAAAGTGTAAACTAAAGTATAAACCATAGTGTACATGTAGCACGATTATTACCGATTGGTCTTTCCTATTTGTACACAGCTTTTGACACGTTGTTTGAAACGTGCATTGTTGTCAAGTGTCAATTGGATGGGAAAACTATTTTAAATTTAAACTGTTCAACAGGGTAATGTTACGTGGCAAAGTGTAAACTAAAGTGTGCACCATAGTGTACATGTCACAAGGTTCTTACCGATTGAACTTTGCTATTTGTACACTGACTTTTGACAGGTAATACTAGATTTAGCCATAAAAGTTGTTGAAGCAAAGGAGTGTGTAGCTCCTGAATCAAACAATACATAAGCAGGTGTATTAGCTATCAGTAGAGTACCTGCTTTGACATTAGAGTTTTCCTCTGCATCCTATTAAGTCAATGCAAAAACTCGTGCTTTCCCTTTTTGGTTCTGGTCGCTGTTGTCATCCTTCTTCTAGATATGTGTGGGACAATCCCTAATGATATGTCTTGGCTTGCCACATCGAAAACAGACATTTTTCCCTTGTAAGCACTCACCACTATGTGTCCTTCCACACTTAGAATAGGGGGCAATAATCGGCACAATGCTTTTGCTAGCATTGGCTCCACCATTAGCTTTCTTGTTCTACCACTTGCCTTTTCCCTTGTCCTAGCCATTCCATTTCCTCTTTCCCATGTTACCATTGTCCGGTTGATTGAACAGATGACCATGTTGTTCGGAACTAGTCTTCTGGTACCAAATAGCATGAGCTCTTTCCAGCATTTCACGGTATGTGGTGAAGCGATGGGACATAAGTATCATGCTTATATTCGAGTTCAGCCCTTGTTCAAACCTTCGTACCTTCTTATCTTTCGTATCTACCAGATGTGGAGCATACCTTGAAAGTTGATCAAACTTCCTCTCATACTCAGTCAAGGACATAGTCTTTTGCTTGAGCTGGAGGAATTCACTTTCTTTGTAATCCCTCAAGGACTGGGGAAAGTACTTGTCCATTACTTCTCCTTTGAATTGCTCCCAAGTCAATTCTGCTTGTTGCTCAGGGGTCCTTATCCTTGACATTGAGTCCCACCAGTGACTTGCATCACCGAAGAACATGAACTCAGCACACTGGAGTTTCTAAGCATCCGTGTACCCTATCAATCGGAATATACGCTCCAACTTGTGAAGCCACTCCTCGGCTGCAAGTGGATCAGCTGCTCCATTGAAGGTAGGGGGCTTGTGCCTTCAAAATTGCTCGACCACTGGAGCATGGTTTGGAATATTAGGAGCTAGTGGTAGGGGTTGAGCATAGTTCGAGTTTTGCCTGCCTAGGTCTTGAACCGCTCGGAGGAGGTCTCTTATCAAGTTTTGGTTTGTGCGGGCCATTTCCTTTAGACAAAACATATGGTTCTTATTAGTTTCATTCTTCGAATACTAAAGCAAAGTGATTTGTGCCGGCCATTTCCTTTAGACAAAACATATGGTTCTTAGTAGTTTCATTCTTCGAATACTAAAGCAAAGAAAATAGTATTTTATTTCTTGACATAAGGGAAGCTATTAAAAGGATTTAAATCTAATCCCTATAAGTTCTACAGATCTTCTTTGGTGGAGCTTCATCTTTGGAGGAGTCTTCTGCCCCAGGTCCGAACTCTATGTCCATCTCAACCTATGGCTCAGGCTCAGGATCATTCTCTAAATCATCCTCGGGTTCTTCTTCGGGATCTTCTTCCTCAGCCAAAGGTTCCTCCTCAAGCTCCTCATGGATTACATTATCCCACAAATCAATCAGGGCACGGTAATACCTCTCAAACTCGAACAGGTTTGGGTTACCTTCTAACATTTCATCCCTAACCGTGACTCCCATATCTCCCCATTGAGGTGGGAGGGAGTGTATGAGGTTATTTATGGCCTTAATATGCGTGATCTCCATATCAGCATTAATCGCCAACATGCATCTCTCATAGTTGGGTCGGATATGTTACATAGTTTTCATAGGAATGAATAGCAATTCTACAGTTCAATGCCTCTCTATATGCCCTAGCCGTTCTACGAGCCATATCTGTTGCATTTTCACATACATCATACTTTTTCTTTGCTTAAAGAAAACATGCAAATATTTAAACTTTCATATCATGCAATTCCCTTAAAGCCCTTAGCTTTTGCCCAAGTCCATTACATATCTTTAAATAACACGTCTCTAAATCATATCAAAGCATCATAACATAAACATAAACATAATCATTAACTTTAAACATGAACATTCCTGGGCCATAGGATGAGATTGATGGATGGATGCACGATGCCATGGAATACCTTAAACATTTCATTTTCCTTTTGTTTTTAGAAAAAACATACTTGGTCTACAGAACCGGCTAAATCTTGCTCTGATACCACGCTGTAACGCCCCGACCCCTAGTGGATCGGAACGCAACTTACTTTACTGGAAAACATTTAAAGAAATAACATTGGAAAACATTTCATAAAAATAAATCTAAATCACTTATTCACCAGATTTCCATGGGCTTGTTGCATCACTCTCGATCTTCTCCTCCATCCATGCCTGAGGTAGAATTCCTTCAATCTATAGAGATGGGATTAAACCCATGAGTTGAAAAACTCAATAGGTTTCATAGGTGCATTCGTGATCAAGCTATACATTTCAAAACATTGACTTTATAACTTTTCATACATGTAGTACCCGAAGGCACCATTTGACATGAAGGGGTATGTCGTACCCGAGGGCACCATTTGACGTGCGAACATTTCTTCAACATAGATGGGTATGCCGTACCAGAGTACCATTTGACATACAACCATTAACATAGAGGGATATGCCGTACCGGAGTACCATTTGACATACAAACATTAACATGAATCGAAACTTATAACTTAACACAATTAAACACATTGCACCTCTACCTACCCTGATTGATGCTTTTGAAACTTTGAAAACTTGGATTGAAAACTTCGATGAAACTTGGACGTTGAAAGAAATACACTCCTTGGATGTCTGAAAATCGTTGAGAATTGATGCTTAAAACACTTCTCAAACTTCTAGGAAAAATAGTTTTCCTTCCTCTTTTTCTCTCTTGGAAATTCTTTCTTTAGTATGTAAAAGCTCTTGCTTTTGGCGTGAGAAAAATGAGTGAAATGAGGTCTCTATTTATAGCTAAATATCCCATAACTTAAAGTAAATGAAGGGTCAAATTTCATTTAAGAGAGAAAACATGGGTGCCATTTAAGTTTGAGATTAAATGCTTCAATTTAGTGGGGTTTTTATTGCCAAAAACGTGGGTGGCCCTTTGAGAAAATAATTAAATGAGAATTTTCAATTCAGGCAGTTTCGGTCGATCGGTTGTAGTCCGGTTGACGCTGTACAGCATTCAGTATTTCTATCATAACCACTTCTCCCGATATCCGATTGAGGTAATTCAAAGTAAGTTGGAAAGATAACTCAATGAGCTACAACTTTTATTTAGATATCATTTTCCAAATCGAATGTTTCCTATGTCGAAAATGGGTCTCAAATGAGACTAAAAATCCGAAGTATACTTTAGCCATCCAATATTCATGTCTTAGTGCCACTAAGGTGTGTAGAATTATTTGGGGTTCTACACAGTGTACGTGTCGTAAGGTCCTTACCGATTGAACTTTCCTACTTGTACACAGATTTTTGACACGTAGTTTGACAGTTGCATTGTTGTCAAGTGTCATTTGGATGGAAAACTGTTTGAAATTTAAACCGTCCAACAGGGTAATGTCACGTGGCGAATTGTAAACTAAAGTGTACACCATAGTGTACATGTAGCAAGGTCCTTACAGATTGAACTGTGCCACTTGTACACTAATTTTTGACACATAGTTTGACACTTGCATTGTTGTCAATTGTCATTTGGATGGGAAAACTGTTTAAAATTTAAACTGTCCAATAGGGTAATGACATGTGGCAGAGTGTAAACTAAAGTGTACACCATAGTGTACATGTCGCAAGGTTCTTACCGATTGAACTTTACTATTTGTATTCTAATTTTTGACACGTTGTTTAACACTTGCGTTGTTATCAAGAGTTAATTGGATGGAAAAATTGTTTGAAATTTAAACTGTCAAACAGGGTAATGTCATGTGGCAAAGTGTAAACTAAAGTATACACCATAGTGTACATGTTGCACGGTTCTTACCAATTGAACTTTGCTACTTGTACACTGATTTTTGACACGTAATTTGACACTTACATCATCGTCAAGTGTCATTTGGATGGGAAAACTGTTTGAAATTTAAACCGTCCAATAGGGTAATGTCACATGGAAAATTGTAAACTAAAGTGTACACCATAGTGTACATGTATCAAAGTCCTCACGATTGAACTTTGCTACTTGTATATTGATTTTTGACACGTTGTTTGACACTTGCATTGCTATCAAGTGTCATTTGGACGGGAAAACTGTTTGAAATCTAAACTGTCGAACAGGATAATGTCACGTGGCAGAGTGTAAACTAAAGTGTACACCATAGTGTACATGTCACAAGGTTCTTACCGATTGAACTTTGCTATTTGTACACTGATTTTTGACATGTTGTTTGACACTTGCATTGTTGTCAAGTGTAATTTGGATGAGAAAACTGTTTGAAATTTAAATCGTCAAACTGGGTAATGTCACATGGCAAATTGTAAACTAAAGTGTACACCATGGTGTACATGTAGCAAGGTCCTTACCAATTGAACTTTGCTACTTGTATAGTGATTTTTGACACTTAGTATGACACTTGCATTGTTGTCAAGTGTCATTTGAATGAGAAATTTGTTTGAAATTTAAATTGTCCAATAGGGTAATGTCATGTGGCAGAGTGGAAACTAAAGTGTACACCATAGTGTACATGTCGTAAGGTTCTCACCGATTGAACTTTGCTATTTGTTCACTAATTTTTGACTTGTTGTTCAACACTTACGTTATTGTCAAGAGTCAATTGGATGGGAAAACTGTTTGAAATTTAAACTATCAAACAGGGTAATGTCACGTGGCAAAGTGTAAACTAAAGTGTACACCATAGTGTACATGTCGCAAGGTTCTTACCGATTGAACTTCGCTATTTGTACACTGATTTTTGACACGTTGTTTGCCAATTACATTGTTGTCAGGAGTCAATTGGATGGAAAAACTATTTGAAATTTAAACTGCCAAAGAGGGTAATGTCACGTGGTAAAGTGTAAACTAAAGTGTACACCATAGTGTACTTGTAGCAAGGTCCTTACCGATTGAACTTTGCAATTTGTAGACTGATTTTTGACACATAGTTTAACACTTGCATTGTTGTCAAGTGTCATTTCAATGGGAAACTATTTGTAATTTAAGCTGTCCAACAAGGTAATCTCACGTGGCAGAGTGTAAACTAAAGTGTACACCATAGTGTACATGTCGCAAGGTTCTTACCGATTGAACTTTGCTATTTGTACATTGATTTTTGACACATTGTTGACACTTGCATTGTTGTCAAGTGTCATTTGGATGGTACACCTATTTGAAATTTAAACTATCCAACCGGGTAATGTCACGAGGCAGAGTGTAAACTAAAGTGTACACCATAGTGTACATGTCGCAAGGTTCTTACCGATTGAACTTTGCTATTTGTACATTGATTTTTGACACATTGTTGACACTTGCATTGTTGTCAAGTGTCATTTGGATGGTACACCTATTTGAAATTTAAACTATCCAACCGGGTAATGTCACGAGGCAGAGTGTAAACTAAAGTGTACACCATGTTGTACATGTAGCATGGTCCCTACTGATTGAACTTATCCATTTGTACACTGATTTTTGACACATTTTTTGACACTTGTATTATCATCAAGTGTTCATTGGATGGGATAACTTTTTGAAATTTGAACTATCCAACAGGGTAATGTCACATGTTAGAGTGTAAACTAAAGGGTACACCATAGTGTACATGCCGCAAGGTTCTTACCGATTGAACTTTACTATTTGTACACTGATTTTTGACACGTTGTTTAACACTTGCACTGTTGTCAAGAGTCAATTGGATGGGAAAACTGTTTGAAATTTAAACTATCAAATAGGGTAATGTCACGTGGCAAAGTGTAAACTAAAGTGTACACCATAGTGTATGTGTCGAAAGGTCCTTACCGATTGAACTTTGCTACTTGTACACTAATTTTTGACACGTAGTTTGACACTTGCATTATGTCAAGTGTCATTTGGATGGAAAAATTGTTTGAAATTTACACTGTCCAATAGGGTAATGTCACGTGGCAAAGTGTAAACTAAAGTTTACACCATAGTGTACATGTCACAAGGTTCTTGTCGATTGAATATTGCTATTTGTACACTAATTTTTGACACGTTGTTTGACACTTGCGTTGTCGTCAAGAGTCAATTGGATGGGAAAACTATTTGAAATTTGAACTATCAAACAGGGTAACGTCACGTGGCAAAGTGTAAACTATAGTATAGACCAAAGTGTACATGTAGCAAGGTCCTTACCGATTGAACTTTGCTATTTGTACACTGATTTTTGACACGTAGTTTGACACTTGTATTTTTGTCACGTGTCATTAGGATGGAAAAATTGTTTGAAATTTAAACTATCAAATAGGGTTATGTCACGTGGCAGAGTGTAAACTAAAATGTACACCATAGTGTACATGTCACAACGTTTATAACCGATTGAACTTTGCTTTTTGTACACTGATTTTTGACACGTTTTTTGACACCTGCATTATTGTCAAGAGTCAATTCAATGGGAAAACTATTTGAAATTTAAACTATTAAGCAGGATAATGTCATGTGGCAAAGTGTAAACTAAAGTGTACACTGTAGTGTACATGTAGAATGGTCCTAACCGGTTGAACTTTGCTGCTTGTACACTAATTTTTGACATGTAGTTTGACACCTGCATTGTTGTCAAGTGTCATTTGGATGGGAAAATTGCTTGAAATCTAAAGCCTCCAACAAGGTAATGTCACGTGGCAAGTTGTAAACTAAAGTGTACACCATAGTGTACATGTAGCAAGGTCCTTACCGATCGAACTTTGCTACTTGTACACTGATTTTTGACATGTAGCTTGACACTTGCATTGTTATCAGGTGTCATTTGGATGGGAAAACTGTTGAAATTTAAACTGTCCAATAAGGTAATGTCACGTGGCAAAGTATAAACTAAACTGTACACCATAGTGTACATGTCGCAAGATTCTTACCAATTGAACTTTGTTATTTGTACACTGATTTTTGACACTTGCATTTTTGTCAGGAGTCAATTCGATGGAAAAACTATTTGAAATCTAAACTGTTAAGCAGGGTAATGTCACGTGGCAAAGTGTAAACTAAAGTAAACTCCATAGTGCACATCTAGCAAGGTCCTTACCGATCGAACTTTGCTACTTGAACACTGATTTTTGACACGTAGTTTTACACTTGCATTGTTATCAAGTGTCATTTGGATGGGAAACTATTTGAAATTTAAACTATCCAACAGGGTAATGTCATGTGTCAGAGTATAAACTAAAGTGTACACCATAGTGTACATGTCGCAAGGTTCTTACCGATTGAACTTTGCTATTTGTACACTGATTTTTGACACATTGTTTGACACTTGCGTTGTTGTCAAGGGTCAATTGGATGGGAAAACTGTTTGAAATTTAAACTGTCAAATAGGTTAATGTCACGTGGCAAAGTGTAAACTAAAGTGTACTTGTAGCAAGGTCCTTATCGATTGAACTTTGCTATTTGTACATTAATTTTTGACACGTTGTTTGACACTTGCATTGTTGTCAAGGGTCAATCGGATGGAAAAGCTGTATCAAATTTAAACTGTCAAACCGGGTAATGTCACGAGGCAGAGTGTAAACTAAAGTGTACACCATAATGTACATGTAGCATGGTCCTTACCGATTGAACTTATACATTTGTACACTGATTTTTGATACTTACATTGTCGTCAAGTGTTAATTGGATGGGATAAATTTTTGAAATTTGAACTGTCCAACAGGGTAATGTCACATTTTAGAGTGTAAAATAAAGTGTACGCCATAGTGTACTTGTCGCAAGGTTCTTACCGATCGAACTTTGCTATTTATACACTGATTTTTGACACGTTGTTTAACACTTGCATTGTTGTCAATTGTCAATTGGATGGGAAAACTGTTTGAAATTTAAACCGTCAAATGGGGTAATATCACGTGGCAAATGGTAAACTAAAGTGTACACCATAGTGTACATGTAGCAAGGTCCTTACCGATTGAACTTTGTTATTTGTGCATAGATTTTTGACATGTTGTTTGACACTTGCATTGTTGTCAAGTGTCATTTGGATGGGAAAACTGTTCGAAATTTAAACCGTCCAATAGGGTAATGTCACGTGGCAAATTGTAAACTAAAGTGCACACCATGGTGTACATGTGGCTAGGTCCTTACCGATTGAACTTTGCTACTTGTACACTGATTTTTGACACGTAGTTTAACACTTGCATTGTTCTCGAGTGTCATTTGGATGGGAAAACTGTTTGAAATCTGAACTGTTCAACAGGGTAATGTTACATTGTGGAGTGTAAACTAAAGTGTACATGTCACAAGGTTCTTACCGATTGAACTTTGCTATTTGTACACTGATTTTTGACACGTTATTTGACAATTGTGTTGTTGTCAAGGGTCGATTGGATGGAAACATTGTTTGAAATCTAAACTCTTAAACAGGGTAATGTCACATGGCAAAGTGTAAACTAAAGTTTTCTCCATAGTGCACTGGTAGCATGGTTTGTACCAATTGAACTTTGCTATTTGTAAACTAAAGTATTCTCCATAGTGCATTGGTAGCATGGTTTGTACCAATTGAACTTTGCTATTTGTGCACTGATTTTTGACACGTTGTTTGACACTTGCATTGTTGTTAAGAGTCAATTGGATGGGAAAATAGTTTGAAATTTAAACTGTCAAATAGGGTAATTTCACGTGGCACAATGTAAACTAAAGTGTACACCATAGTGTACATGTAGCAAGGTCCTTACCGATTGAACTTTGCTACTGTACACTGATTTTTGACACGTAGTTTAACACATGCATTGCTATCAAGTGTCATTTGGATGGGAAACTCTTTGAAATTTAAATTGTCCAACAGAGTAATGTCACGTGTCAGAGTGTAAACTAAAGTGTACATGTTGCAAGGTTCTTACCGATTGAACTTTGCTATTTGTACATTGATTTTTGACACATTGTTTGACACTTGCATTGTTGTCAAGAGTTAATTGGATGGGAAAACTATTTGAAATTTTAACTATCAAATAGGGTAATGTCACGTGGCAAAGTGTAAACTAAAGTGTACACCATAGTGTACATGTAGCAAGGTCCTTATCGATTGAACTTTGCTATTTGTACACGTGGCAAAGTATAAACTAAACTGTACACCATAGTGTACATGTAGCAAGGTCCTTATCGATTGAACTTTGCTATTTGTACATTGATTTTTGATCCGTTGTTTGGCACTTGCATTGTTGTCAAGGGTCAATCAGATGGAAAAACTGTATGAAATTTAAATTGTCAAACCGGGTAATGTCACGAGGCAGAGTGTAAACTACCGTGAACACCATATTGTACATGTAGCATGGTCCTTACCGATTGAACTTATACATTTGTACACTGATTTTTGACACTTGCATTGTCGTCAAGTGTCAATTGGATGGGATAACTTTTTGAAATTTGAACTGTCCAACAGGGTAATGTCACATTTCAGAGTGTAAAATAAAGTGTACACCATAGTGTACTTTTAGTAAGGTTCTTACCGATTGAATTTTGCTATTTGTACGCTTATTTTTTGAGATGTTGTTTACCACTTGCATTGTTGTCAATAGTCAGTTGGATGGGAAAACTGTTTGAAATTTAAACCATCAAACAGGGTAATATCACGTGGCAAACGGTAAACTAAAGTGTACACCATAGTGTACATGTCGCAAGGTTCTTACCGATTGAACTTTGCTATTTGTACACTAATTTTTGACACGTTGTTTGACACGTGCGTTGTTGTCAAGAATTAATTGGATGGAAAAATTGTTTGAAATCTAAACTGTTAAACAGTGTAATGTCACGTGGCAAAGTGTAAACTGAAGTATACTCCATAGTGCACATGTAGCACGGTTCTTATCGATTGAACTTTGCTATTTGTACACTGATTTTTGACACGTTGTTCGACACTTGCGTTGTTTTCAAGAGTCAATTGGATGGAAAAACTGTTTGAGATTTAAAGTATCACACAGGGTAATTTCACGCGGCACATTGTAAACTAAAGTATACACCATAGTGTACATGTAGCAAGGTCCTTACCGATTGAACTTTGCTATTTGTACACTGATTTTTGACGTGTAGTTTAACACTTGCATTGCTGTCAAGTGTCATTTGGATGGAAAAACTATCTGAAATTTAAACCGTTTAATAGGGTAATGTCACGTGGCAAATTGTAAACTAAAGTGCACACCATAATGTACCTGTAGCAAGGTCCTTATCGATTGAACTTTGCTACTTGTACACCGATTTTTGACACGCAGTTTAACACTTGCATTATTGGAAGCGTCATTTGGATGGGAAAACTATTTGAAATTTAAACTGTCCAATAGGGTAATGTCATGTGGCAGAGTGTAAACTAAAGTTTGCACCATAGTGCACATGTCGCAAGGTTCTTACCAATTGAACTTTATTATTTGTACACTGATTTTGACTCTTTGTTTGACACTTACGTTGTTGTCAGGAGTCAATTGGATGGAAAAACTGTTTGAAATCTAGCACAGTTCTTACCGATTGAACTTTGCTATTTGTACACTATTTTTGACATGTTGTTTGACACTTGCGTTGTTGTCAAGAGTCAATTGGATGGGAAAACTGTTTGAGATTTAAACTGTCAAACAGGGTAATTTCACTTTGCACAGTGTAAAATAAAGTGTACACCATAGTGTACATGTAGCAAGGTCCTTATCGATTGAACTTTGCTATTTGCACACTGATTTTTGACATGTACTTTGACACTTGCATTGTTGTCAAGTGTCATTTGGATAGAAAAACTGTTTGAAATTTAAACCGTCCAATAGGGCAATGTCACATGGCAAATTGTAAACTAAAGTGTTTACCAAAGTGTACATGTAGCAAGGTCTTTACCGATTGAACTTTGCTACTTGTACACTGATTTTTGACACGTAGTTTAACACTTGCATTGTTGTCAAGTGTCTTTTGGATGGAAAAATTGTTTGAAATTTAAACCGTCCAAAAAGGGAATGTCACGTGGAAAATTGTAAACTAAAGTGTACACCATAGTGTACATGTAGCAAGGTCCTTACCGATTGAACTTTGCTACTTGTACACTGATTTTTGACACGTAGTTTAGCACTTGCATTATTGTGAAGTGTCATTTGGATGGGAAAACTATTTGAAATTTAAACTGTCCAATAGGGTAATGTCATGTGGCAGAGTGTAAACTAAAGTGTACACCATAGTGTACATGTCGCAAGGTTCTTACCGATTGAACTTTGTTATTTGTACACTGATTTTTGACACTTTGTTTGACACTTGCGTTGTTGTCAGGAGTCAATTGGATGGAAAAACTATTTGAAATCTAAACTGTTAAACAGGGTAATGTCACGTGGTAAAGTGTAAACTAAATTAAACTCCATAGTGCACATGTAGCAAGGTCCTTACCGATCGAACTTCGCTACTTGAACACTGAATTTTGACACGTAGTTTGACACTTGCATTGCTGTCAAGTGTCATTTGGATGGAAAAACTGTTTGAAATTTAAACTGTCCAATAGGTAACGTCATGTGGCAAATTGTAAACTAAAGTTTACACCATAGTGTAAATGTAGCAAGGTCCTTATCGATTGAACTTTGCTACTTGTACACTAATTTTGGACACGTAGTTTAACACTTACATTGTTCTCAAGTGTCATTTGGATGGGAAAATTGTTTGAAATTTAAACTGTCCAATAGGGTAATGTTACGTGGCAGAGTTTAAACTAAAGTGTACACCATAGTATACATGTCGTAAGGTTCTTACCAATTGAACTTTGCTATTTGTACATTGATTTTTGATACGTTGTTCGACACTTGCATTGTTGTCAAGAGTCAATTGGCTAGGAAAACTGTTTGAAATTTATACTGTCAAATAGGGTAATGTCACGTGGCAAAGTGTCAACTAAAATGTACACCATACTGTACATGTCACAAGGTTCTAACCGATTGAACTTTGCTTTTTGTACACTGATTTTTGACACGTTGCTTGACACCTGCATTGTTGTCAAAAGTCAATCCGATGGGAAAACTATTTGAAATTTAAACTATGAAACAGTGTAATATCATGTGGCAAAGTGTAAACAAAAGTGTACACTATAGTGTACATATAGAAAGGTCTTAACGGATTGAACTTTGCTACTTGTACACTGATTTTTGACACGTAGTTTGACACTTACATTGTTGCCAAGTGTCATTTGGATGGGAAAACTGCTTGAAATTTAAACCGTCCAACATGGTAATGTCACTTGGCAAATTGTAAACTAAAGTGTACACCATAGTGTACATGTAACAAGGTCCTAACCGATTGAACTTTGCTACTTGTACACTGATTTTAACATGTAGTTTGACACTTACATTGTTGTCAAGTATCATTTGGATGGGAAAACTGCTTGAAATTTAAACCGTCCAACATGGTAATGTCACTTGGCAAATTGTAAACTAAAGTGTACACCATAGTGTACATGTAACAAGGTCCTAACCGATTGAATTTTGCTACTTGTACACTGGTTTTTGACACGTAGTTTGACACTTGCATTGGTGTCAAGTGTCATTTAGGTGGAAACACTATTTCAAATTTAAACTATCCAATAGGGTAATGTCACGTGGTAGAGTGTAAACCAAAGTGTACACCATAGTGTACATGTCGCAAGGTTCTTACCGATTGAACTTTGCTATTTGTACACTGATTTTTGACACATAGTTTGACACTTGTGTTGTTGTCAAGAGTCAATTGGATGGGAAAATTCTTTGAAATTGAAAATGTCAAACAGGTTAATGTCATGTGGCAAAGTGTAAACTAAAGTATTCACCATAGTGTATATGTAGCGCGGTTCTTACCGATTGAACTTTGCTATTTGTACACAGATTTTTGACACGTTGTTTGACATGTGTATTGTTGTCAAGTGCCAATTGGATGGGAAAACTATTTTTAATTTAAACTATCCAATAGGGTAATGTCATGTGGCAGAGTGTAAACTGAAGTGTACACCATAGTGTACATGTCGAAAGGTTCTTACCGATTGAACTTTTCTATTTGTACACTGATTTTTGACACGTTGTATGACACTTGCGTTGTTGTCATAAGTCAATTAGAAGGAAAAACTATTTAAAATTTAAACTATCAAACAGGTTAATATCACGTGGTAAAGTGTAAACTAAAGTCTACGCCATAGTCTACATGTAGCAAGGTCCTTACCGATTGAACTTTGCTACTTGTACACTGATTTTTGACACGTAATTTGAAACTTGCATTGCTGTCAAGTGTCATTTGGATGGGTAACTATTTGAAATTTAAATTGTCCAATAGGGTAATGTCATGTCTAAGAGTGTAAACTAAAGTATACACCATACTGTACATGTCGCAAGGTTCTTACCAATTGAACTTTGCTATTTACACTGATTTTTGACACGTTGTTTGACATTTGCGTTGTTGTCAAGAGTCAATTGGATGGGAAAACTGTTTGAAGTTTAAACTGCCAAATAGGGTAATGTCACATGGCAAAGTGTACACCATAGTGTATATGTGGCAAGGTCCTTATCGATTAAACTTTGCTATTTGTACATTGATTTTTGACACGTTGTTTGACACTTGCATTATTGTCAAGGGTCAATCAGACCGAAAAATTGTTTGAAATTTAAACTGTCAAATCGGGTAATGTCACGAGGCATAGTGTAAACTAAATTGTACACCATATTGTACATGTATCATGGTCCTTGCCGATTAAACTTATTCATTTGTACACTGATTTTTGACACATTTTTTGACACTTGCATTGTCGTCAAGTGTCAATTGGATGGGATAACTTTTTGGAATTTGAATTGTCCAACAGGGTAATATCACATGTCAAAGTATAAACTAAAGTGTACACCATGGTGTACTTCTCGCAAGGTTCTTACCGATTGAACTATGATATTTGTACACTGATTTTGGACACGTTGTTTATACACCATAGTGTACATGTTGCAAGGTCCTTACCGATTGAACTTTGTTATTTGTACATTGATTTTCAGCACGTTTAACACTTGCATTGTTGTCAAGAGTCAATTGGATGGGAAAACTGTTTGAAATTTAAACTGCCAAACAGGGTGATATCACGTGGAAAAGTGCAAACTATAGTGTACACCATAGTTTACATGTCACAAGGTCCTTTCCGATTAAACTTTGCTATTTGTACACTGATTTTTTGCATGTAATTTGACACTTGCATTGTTGTCAAGTGTCATTTGGATGGGAAAACTTTTTGAAATTTGAACTATCCAACAGGAAAATATCACGTGGCAGAGTGTAAACTAAACTATACACCATAGTGTACATGTCGCAAGGTTCTTGTCGATTGAACTTTGCTATTTGTACACTGATTTTTGACACGTTGTTTAACACTTGTGTTGTTGTCAAGAATCAATTGGGTGGGAAAACTATTTGAAATGTAAACTGTCAAATAGGGTAATATCACGTCGCAAAGTGTAAACTATAGTGTACACCATAGTTTACATGTAGCAAGGTCCTTACCGATTAAATTTGCTATTTGTACAGCGATTTTTTACACGTAGTTTGACACTTGCACTGTTGTCCGGTGTCATTTGGATGGGAAAACTGTTCGAAATTTAAACTGTCAAACATGGTAATGTCACGTGGCAAAGAGTAAACTAAGGTGTGCACTATAGTTTACATGTCGCAAGGTCCGATTGAACTTTGCTATTTGTACACTGATTTTTGACACGTAATTTGACACTTGCATTGTTGTCAAGTGTCATTTGGATAGAAAATTTTTTTGAAATTTGAACTATCCAACAGGATAATATCACGTGGCAGAGTGTAAACTAAACTGTACACCATAGTGTACATGTCGCAAGGTTCTTGCCGATTGAACTTTACTACTTGTACACTGATTTTTTACACGTTGTTTAACAATTGTGTTGTTGTCAAGAATCAATTTGATGGGAAAACTGTTTGAAATTTAAACTGACAAATAGGGTAATATCACGTGGCAAAGTGTAAACTATAGTGTACACCATAGTTTACATGTAGCAAGGTCCTTACCGATTAAATTTGCTATTTGTACAGTGATTTTTTACACGTAGTTTGACACTTGCACTGTTGTCCTGTGTCATTTGGATGGGAAAACTTTTTGAAATTAAAACTGTCAAACATGGTAATGTCATGTGGCAGAGTGTAAACTAAACTGTACACTATAGTGTACATGTCACAAGGTCCTTACCGATTGAACTTTGCTACTTGTACACTGATTTTTGACATGCAGTTTGACACTTGCATTGTTATCAAGTGTTATTTGGATGGGAAAACTGTTTGAAATTTAAACTGTAATACTCCGAAATTTTATGCTCGTTTAAATTTCCGTAGGATAGTGATTTAACTTTCAATATTCTTTTTGGCCATAAGGAAAAGGGGACACCACCTTTGTAGTGGTTAATGTTAGAGATAGCTAATGAATGCAAGCATGAAGTGCTAAATGTTGTGTATACATGAAGTGATTATTAGTTAGTCGAAACTTAAGGCAAGTTTGAAATTGAATGAAGTGGATTATTTTGTTAGGACTTCAATTGACCAAACGATTGAATTATTTTACAATCTACAATTTTTGAATATGTAAGTTGGATACAAGTTTAAATTTGGGATATGCTTTGCTAATAATGAAAGTTAGAGGGGTTAGATTATATTAGTTGAAAAGATGAGAGACTTCCTTTGTAAATCTACATTTTGTGGCCACTTATTACCTTATAATCAACCCACTTGTCATTTATCATCACCATACACTTAGACAATAGACTAAACATGTGTAGAAGTAAGAAAAAAAAAAGAAAAATGGGAGAAAAAGGAGGTGAGGTGGTGGAGTAGAAAAAAAAAATATCAAGACTTTATCCTTATCCTTATATATATATATATATATATATATATATATATATACATCCATATCCATTGCCATAGAGAAAATTACTTCACTTTGCAAAACTTTTATACACACAAATAGAGAGGGAAAAAAAATCGAAAATAAGAAAGGAAAGGAGAAGGAAGTAAGCCTAACACTTCCAATTCATATTTCAATCGAAGATCTTCAAGTTTTACGGTAAGATACTTTCGATGCTTAAGGGGTAGGATCTTCATGGTAATATTTATGCTTAAACTATGCATGAAAAACCATAATGTGATTATGGTGGACAAGTCCACAAAGTTAGATATCTATTTATGCCTTAGGACAAGTCCGAAGGGCACCGGCAAGCCGGAATGTGCAAGTATGTTTTTGATTGCATTCTTTTGTGTAGTATTATCATGATAAAAATCCAAGCATGGTATCTTACTAAGTATTCCATATACTCATAGTATGTTATGCTAAATTTTCAGATCCATGATCGTTGGATTGATGGAAGTTAGTTGGGATAAGCGATGATGGATTAAGGACAAAGATGTTTTGTACCGAAAGTTCCTTTTGTATGTTTTGTTCGATGACTGTTTTTCCATCTGCTTTCTTATGGTATTATGTAAAAATATGTACATGACATGATGTAATATGGTATTAATAGTAAATTTTGTAATTATATCTTTCATGTTACGTTAAGAGACATTTTTATAATTTATTTTCCTTGCAAGAGACAAAAGGCAGAAACGGGACAGTTTCTGGAGTCAATTTCAAAACGATGTTTCTAACTCTATAAACGTCCATTTGAGACTCTAAAAATATTTCTGTGTTCCTCTTTGAGTTTTCTAAATATGGACGCAGGAATCACTCAATTTGGATATCTATGGTCGGAGATATCAAGTTTTAAACGTCGAGAGGCCAATCTGGATTTTCTGTGCAATCCTTCACTGTTTTTGGTAAAACGTCCATATCATATGATCTTGGAAAATTTTCATATTTTAATCTAAAAATCTACTTGAAATTATCTTTCTAATGCCACAAATTTCATGTAAAATCGAGTTGGGATGAATTTTATAAAAATTGTCAAACTTGCTGCCCCAACTAACCTTGATAGTGTCGAGGCCGTCTATGTAAAGTATAATTTCATGTTGACATGCACTTTAACCGGCCATCAAATTTAATAAGAATTGTTTTACCAAATTGAGAATAAGTTTCTAACATGTAATACTTCTATTTAAGAGTATTTACATGCACCAAAGACTGAAGTTATGATGTTTAGTACGTGACCCTCGAAGCTTAAGTTTGGGGTGTCACATAAACCGTCCAACAAGGTAATGTCACGTGGTAAATTGTAAAGTAAAGCGTACACCATAGTGTACATGTAGCAAGGTCCTTACCGATTGAACTTTGCTACTTGTACACTGATTTTTGGCACATAATTTGACACTTGCATTGCTATCAAGTGTCATTTGGATGGGAAACAATTTGAAATTCAAATTGTCCAACAGGGTAATGTCACGTATCAGAGCGTAAACTAAAGGGTACACCATAGTGCACATGTCGCAAGGTTCTTACCAATTGAACTTTGCTATTTACACATCGATTTTTGACACGTTGTTTGACACTTGCGTTGTTGTCAAGAGTCAATTGGATGGGAAATCTATTTGAAATTTAAACTGGCAAATGGGGTAATGTCACGTGGCAAAGTGTAAACTAAAGTGTACACCATAGTGTACATGTAGCAAGGTCCTTATCGATTGAACTTTGCTTTTTGTACATTGATTTTTGACACGTTGTTTGACACTTGCATTGTTGTTAAGGGTCAATCGGACCCGAAAACTGTTTGAAATTTGAACTGTCAAATCGGGTACTGTGACGAGGCAGAGTGTAAACTAAAGTGTACACCATATTGTACATGTAGCATGGTCCTTACCAAACGAACTTATCCATTTGTACACTGATTTTTGACCCATTTTTTGACACTTGTATTGTCGTCAATTATCAATTGGATGGGATAACTTTTCGAAATTTAAACTGTCCAACTGGGTAATGTCACTTGTCAGAGTGTAAACTAGAGTGTACACCATAGTCTACATGTTGCAACGTCCTTACCGATTGAACTTTGCTATTTGTACATTGATTTTTGACACGTTTGACACTTGCATTGTTGTCAAGAGTCAATTGGATGGGAAAACTGTTTGAAATTTAAAATGTCAAACAGGGTGATATCACATGGTAAAGTGCAAACTATAGTGTACACCATAGTTTACATGTCGCAAGGTCCTTCCCTGTTAAACTTTGCTATTTGTACAATTATTTTTTACACGTAGTTTGAGACTTGCATTGTTGTCATGTGTCATTTGGATGCAAAAACTTTTTGAAATTTAAACTATCCAACAGTATAATGTCTCGTGGCAGAGCGTAAACTAGAGTGTACACCATAGTGTACTTGTCGCAAGGTTATTATCGATTGAACTTTGCTATTTGTACACTAATTTTTGACACGTTGTTTGACAATTGCGTTGTTGTCAAGAGTCAATTGGATGGGAAAAATGTTTGAAATTTAAATTGTCAAATAGGGTAATATCACGTGGCAAAGTGTAAACTATAGTGTACACTATAGTTTACATTTAGCAAGGTCCTTACCGATTAAATTTGCTATTTGTACACTGAATTTTCACACGTAGTTTGAGACTTGTATTATTGTCAAGTGTCATTTGGATGGGAAAACTGTTTGAAATTTAAACTATCGAATAGGCTAATGTCACATGGCAAAGAGTAAACTAAAGTGTACACTATAGTGTACATGTCGTAAGGTCCTTACCGATTGAACTTTACCAATTGTACACTGATTTTTGAGACGTAGTTTGACACTTGCATTGTTGTCAAGTGTTATTTTGATGGGAAAATTATTTGAAATTTAAACCGTCCAACAAGGTAATGTCACGTGGCAAATTTTAAACTAAAGTGTACACCATAGTGTACATGCAGCAAGGTCCTTACCAATTGAACTTTGTTACTTGTACACTGATTTTTGACACATAGTTTAACACTTGGATTGTTCTCAAGTGTCATTTGGATGGGAAAAATGCTTGAAATTTAAACTGTCCAATAGGGTAATGTCACGTAGCAGAGTTTAAACTAAAGTGTACACCATAGTATACATGTTGCAAGGTTCTTACCGATTGAACTTTGCTATTTGTACATTGATTTTTGACACGTTGTTTGAAACTTGCGTTGTTGTCACGAGTCAATTGGCTTGGAAAATTGTTTTAAATTTAAACTGTCAAATAGGATAATGTCACGTGGCAGAGTGTCAACTAAAATGTACACCATCGTGTACATTTCACAAGGTTCTAACTGATTGAACTTTGCTTTTTGTACACTGATTTTTGACACGTTGTTTGAAACCTGCATTGTTGTCAATAGTCAATTCGATGGGAAAACTATTTGTAATTTAAACTATCGAACAGGGTAATGTCACGTGGCAAAGTGAAAACTAAAGTGTACACTATAGTGTACATGTAGCAAGGTCCTAGCCAATTGAACTTTGCGACTTGTACACTGATTTTCGACACGTAGTTTGACACTTACATTATTGTCAAGTGTCATTTGGATGGGAAAACTATTTGAAATTTAAACCATCCAACATGGTAATGTCACGTGACAAATTGTAAACTAAAGTGTACACTATAGTGTACATGTAGCAAGGTCCTAACCGATTGAACTGTGCTACTTGTACACTGATTTTTGACATGTAGTTGGACACTTGTATTGTTGTAAAGTTTCATTTGGATGGAAAAACTGTTTGAAATTTAAACCATCCAACATGGTAATGTCACGTGACAAATTGTAAACTAAAGTGTACACTATAGTGTACATGTAGCAAGGTCCTAACCGATTGAACTTTGCTACTTGTACACTGATTTTTGACATGTAGTTGGACACTTGTATTGTTGTAAAGTGTCATTTGGATGGGAAAACTGTTTGAAATTTAAACTTTCCAATAGGGTAATGTCACGTGGTAAAGTGTAAAGTAAAGTATGCACCATAGTGTACGTGTTGCACGGTTCTTACCGATTGAACTTTGCGATTTGTACACAGATTTTGACACGTTGTTTGACATGTGCATTGTTATCAAGGTCAGTTGGATGGGAAAACTATTTTAAATTTAAACTGTTCAATAGGGTAATGCCACGTGACAGAGTGTAAACTAAAGTGTACACCATAGTGTACATGTCGCAAGGTTCTTACCGATTGAACTTTGCTATTTGTACACTAATTTTTGACACATTGTTTGAAACTTGTGTTGTTGCCAAGAGTTAATTGGATGGAAAAATAGTTTAAAATTTAAACGGTCAAATAGGTTAATGTCACGTGTTAAAGTGTAAACTAAAGTGTACACCATAGTGTACATGTCGCAAGGTCCTTATCGATTGAACTTTGCCACTTGTACACTGATTTTTGACACGCAGTTTAACACTTGCATTGTTGTCAAGTGTTATTTTGATGGGAAAACGATTTGAAATTTAAACCGTCCAACAAGGTAATGTCACGTGGCAAATTTTAAACTAAAGTGTACACCATAGTATACATGCAGCAAGGTCCTTACCAATTGAACTTTGTTACTTGTACACTGATTTTTGACACATAGTTTAACACTTGCATTGTTCTCAAGTGTCATTTGGATGGGAAAAATGCTTGAAATTTAAACTGTCCAATAGGGTAATGTCATGTAATACTCCAAATTTTGTGCTCATTTAATTTTTAGAATAGCAATTTAACTTTTGAAAATTTAGTATGACCAAAAAATTATTTATGGTTGCCAAATTTTGCATTGGTTGATTTATCAAAAGTTTTTCCAATTAACTTGTTAATTAGGGGTTTGGGATAAATGTCCATTTTACACCTAATTACTAAAGTTAAACATTGTTTCTCCAACTTGGCCGAAAATTGATGAAACATACATGCATGAGGTGTTTTAACTTAAGCATGTGGTGGCTAAGGCATGCATGAGGTGTTTTAACTTAAGCATGTGGTGGCTAAAGGCATGCATAGGTGTTTAATTGAAGTTAAGGTTTTCTTTCATGCTGCCCACGTGTAGAATTGGTTGAAGAGTCACCCAAAATTTATCATTTTTCTCACCTATAAATAGATGTCTTGCTGCCCTTTATTTCCCTTGCATGAAAAACAACTTAACACTTATTTATAAAAGGGCAGAAAACGTGAGGGAAGAAGAGGACCAGCCTAGCATTTCTCAATTCATTTTCAACCAAGATTTCTTCAAGTTTTATCGTAAGATACTTTCTATGCTTAAGTGGTAGGATTTCATGGAAATATTTATGCTTAAGCTATGCATGAAAAATCATAATATGAATGTGGTGGACAAGTCCACAAAGTTAGATATCTACTTATGCCTTAGGACAAGTCCAAAGGGCACCGGCAAGCCGGAATGTGCAAGTATGTGTTTGATTGCATTCTTTTGTGTAGTATTAACATGTTAAAATCCAAGCATGGTATCTTACTGAGTATTCTTTATACTCATAGTGTTCTATACTAAATTCTCAGATTCATAATTGCGGAGTTGGTGGAAGTCAATCGGCATAATCGATGATGGGTTAAGGACAAGGTTGTTTTGTATCGAAGTTTTGTTTTTGCATGTTTTGTCCGACTGCTTTCCATATGTTTTCGTATGGTATTGTATAAAAACATGTATGAGACATGATGTAATATGGTACTGGAAGTAAATTAAGCAATTATATCTTCTATGTTGTGTTAATAGACCTTTTTTTAAAAACTTCTCCTTGCAAGTGACAAAAGGCAGAAACGGGACAGTTTTTGGGTCAAATTCAACACATTATTTTTGACTCCATAAACGTCCATTTGAGACTCTGAAAATATTACTACATTCCTAATTGAGTTTTCTTAATATGGGCACAATAATCACTCAATTTGGATAGCTGTAGCCTGAGATATGAATTTTTAAACGTTGAAGGGTCAAATCTGAAATTTCTGTGCAATACCTCACCGTTTTCAGTAAAATGCCCATATTATGTGATCTTGGAAATTTTTATGTTTTTAACCTAGAAAACTACTTGAAAATATCTTTCTAATGTCATAAATTTCATAGAAAATGGAGTTGGGATGAATTTTATAAAAATAGTCGAACTTGCTGCCCTAGCTAACCGTGGTAGTGCAGAGTCCGTATATGTAAAGTGTAATTTCTTGTCGACATGCGCTTCTGCGGGCCATTAAAAGTTATGAGAGACATTTTACCAAGTTGAAAATAAGTTTCTAACATGTAACACTTCTATTTAAGAGTATTTACATGTACCAAAGGCAGAAGCTATTATGTTTAGTACGTGACACTCGAAACTTAAGTTCGGGGCATCACATGTCACATGGTAGAGTTTAAACTAAAGTGTACACCATAGTATACATGTTGCAAGGTTCTTACCGATTGAATTTTGCTATTTGTACATTGATTTTTGACACGTTGTTTGAAACTTGCGTTGTTGTCAAGAGTCAATTGGTTGGGAAAACTGTTTGAAATTTAAACTGTCAAATAGGGTAATGTCATGTGGCAGACAGTCAACTAAAATGTACACCATAGTGTACATGTCGCAAGGTTCTTACCGATTGAACTTTGCTATTTGTAGACTGATTTTTTACACGTTGTTTGACACTTGTTGCCAAGAGTTAATTGGATGGAAAAATAGTTTAAAATTTACGCTGTCAAATAGGGTAATGTCACGTGACAAAGAGTAAACTAAAGTGTACACTATAGTGTACATGTCACAAGGTCCTTAATGATTGAACTTTGCGACTTGTACACTGATTTTTGACACGCGGTTTGACCCACGCATTGTTGTCAAGTGTTATTTTGATAGGAAAACTGTTTGAAATTTAAACTGTCCAACAAGGTAAGGTCACGTGGCAAATTTTAAACTAAAGTGTACACCATAGTGTACATGCAGCAAGGTCCTTACCAATTGAACTTTGCTACTTGTACACTGATTTTTGACACGTAGTTTAACACTTGCATTGTTCTCAAGTGTCATTTGGATGCGAAACATGCTTGAAATTTAAACTGTCCAATAGGGTAATGTCACGTGGCAGAGTTTAAACTAAAGTGGCAAGGTTCTTACCGATTGAACTTTGCTATTTGTACACTGATTTTTGACACGTTGTTTGAAACTTGTGTTGTTGCCAAGAGTTAATTGGATGGAAAAATAGTTTCAAATTTAAACGGTCAAATAGGTTAATGACACGTGGCAGAGTGTAAACTAAAGTGTACACCATAGTGTACATGTCGCAAGGTCCTTACCGATTGAACTTTACCACTTGTACACTGATTTTTGACATCCAGTTTGACACTTGCATTGTTTTCAAGTCTTATTTTGATGGGAAAACTATTTAAAATTTAAACAGTCCAACAAGGTAATGTCACGTGGCAAATTTTAAACTAAAGTGTACATCATAGTGTACATGCAGCAAGGTCCTTACCAATTGAACTTTGCTACTTGTACACTAATTTTTTACACGAAGTTTAACACTTGCATTGTTCTCACGTGTCATTTGGATGGGAAAAATGCTTGAAATTTAAACTGTCCAATAGGATAATGTCACGTGGTAGAGTTTAAACTAAAGTGTACACCATAGTATACATGTTGCAAGGTTCCTACCGATTGAACTTTGCTATTTGTACATTGATTTTCGACACGTTGTTTGAAACTTGTGTTGTTGTCAAGAGTCAATTGGCTAGGAAACCTGTTTTAAATTTAAACTGTCAAATAAGGTAATGTCACGTGGCAGAGTGTCAACTAAAATGTACACCATAGTGTACATGTCACAAGGTTCTAACTGATTGAACTTTGCTTTTTGTACACTGATTTTTGACACGTTGTTTGACACCTGCATTGATGTCAATAGTCAATTCGATGGGAAAACTATTTGTAATTTAAACTATCAAACAGGGTAATGTCACGTGGCAAAGTGAAAACTAAAGTGTGGACTATAGTGTACATGTAGCAAGGTCCTGGCCAATTGAACTTTGCGACTTGTACACTAATTTTTGACACGTAGTTTGACACTTACATTATTGTCAAGTGTCATTTGGATGGAAAAACTATTTGAAATTTAAACCATCCAACATGGTAATGTCACGTGGCAAATTGTAAACTAAAGTGTACACTATAGTGTACATGTAGCAAGGTCCTAACCGATTGAACTTTGCTACTTGTACACTGATTTTTGATACGTAGTTGGACACTTGTATTGTTGTAAAGTCTCATTTGGATGGAGAAACTGTTTGAAATTTAAACTTTCCAATAGGGTAATGTCACGTGGTAAAGTGTAAAGTAAAGTATGCACCATAGTGTACATGTTGCACAGTTCTCACCGATTGAACTTTGCTATTTGTACACAGATTTTGACACGTTGTTTGACATGTGCATTGTTGTCAAGTGTCAGTTGGATGGGAAAACTATTTTTAATTTAAACTGTCCAATACGGTAATGCCACGTGATAGAGTGTAAACTAAACTGTACGCCAAAGTGTACGTGTCGCAAGGTTCTTACCGATTGAACTTTGCTATTTGTACACTGATTTTTGACACGTTGTTTGACACTTGCGTTGTTACCAAGAGTTAATTGGATGGAAAAATAGTTTAAAATTTAAACGGTGAAATAGGTTAATGTCACGTGGCAAAATGTAAACTAAAGTGTACACCATACTGTACATGTCGCAAGGTCCTTACCGATTAAACTTTGCCACTTGTACACTGATTTTTGACACGCAGTTTGACACTTGCGTTGTTGTCAAGTGTTATTTTCATGGGAAAATTGTTTGAAATTTAAACCATCCAACAAGTTAATGTCACGTGGCAAATTTTAAACTAAAGTGTACACCATAGTGTTCATGCAGCAAGGTCCTTACCAATTGAACTTTTCTACTTGTACATTAATTTTTGACACGTAGTTTAACACTTGCATTGTTCTCAAGTGTCATTTGGATGGGAAAAATGCTTGAAATTTAAACTGTCCAATAGAGTAATGTCACGTGGCAGAGTTTAAACTAAAGTGTACACCATAGTATACATGTTGCAAGGTTCTTACCGATTGAACTTTGCTATTTGTACATTGATTTTTGACACGTTATTTGAAACTTGCATTGTTGTCAAGAGTCAATTGGCTGGGAAAACTATTTAAAATTTAAACGGTCAAATAGGTTAATGTCACGTGGCTAAGTGTAAACTAAAGTGTACACCATAGTGTACATGTAGCAAGGTCCTTACCGATTGAACTTTGCTACTTGTACACTGATTTTTGACACATAGTTTGAAACTTGCATTGCAATCAAGTGCCATTTTGATGGGAAACTATTTGAAATTTAAACTATCCAGCAACGTAATATCATGTGTCAGAGTGTAAACTAAAGTATACACCATAGCGTACATGTCGCAAGGTTCTTACCGATTGAAATTTGCTATATACACACTAATTTTTGACATGTTATTTGACACTTGCGTTGTTGTCAAGAGTCAATTGGATGGGAAAACTGTTTGAAGTTTAAACTGCAAAAGAGGGTAATGTCACGTGGCAAAGTGTACACCATAGTTTACATGTAGCAAGGTCCTTATCTATTGAACTTTGCTATTTGTACATTAAATTTTTGACACGTTGTTTGACACTTGCATTGTTGTCAAGGGTCAATCGGATCAGAAAATTGTTTGAAATTTAAACTAGCAAATCGGGTAATGTCACGAGGCAGAGTGTAAACTAAAGTGTACACCATATTGTTCATGTAGCATGGTCCTTACCAATTGAAATTATCCATTTGTATACTAATTTTTGACACACTTTTTGACACTTGCATTGTCGTCAAGTGTCAATTGGATGGGATAACTTTTGAAATTTGAATTGTCCGACAGGGTAATGTCATATATCAGAGTATAAATTTAAGTGTACACCGTAGTGTACTTGTCGCAAGGTTCCTACCGATTGAACTTTGCTATTTGTACACTGATTTTTGACACGTTGTTTAACACTTGTATTGTTGTCAAGAGTCAATTGGATGGGAAAATTGTTTGAAATTTAAACTGTCAAACAGGGTAATGTCACGTGGCAAAGTGTAAACTGAAGTGTACACCATAGTGTAAATGTTGCAAGGCCCTTACCGATTGAACTTTGCTATCTGTACATTGATTTTTGACACGTTTAACACTTGCATTGTTGTCAAGAGTCAATTGGATGGGAAAACTGTTTCAAATTTAAACTGTAAAATAGGGTGATATCACGTGGCAAAGTGTAAACTATAGTGTACACCATAGTTTATATGTCGCAAGGTCCTTACCGATTAAACTTTGCCATTTGTACACTGATTTTTTACACATAGTTTGACACTTGCATTGTTGTCAAGTATCTTTTGGCGGGGAAAACTTTTTTGAAATTCAAACTATCCAATAGGATAATGTCACGTGGCAGAGTGTAAACTAAAGTGTACCCCATGGTGTACATGTAGCAAGGTCCTTACCGATTGAACATTGCTATTTATACACTGATTTTTGACACATAGTTCGACACTTGCATTGTTGTCAAGTGTCATTTGGATGGGAAAATTGTTTGAAATTTCAACTGTCCAACAGGGTAATGTCACGTGGCAGAGTGTAAACTAAAGTGTACACCATAGTGTACATGTCCCAAGGTTCTTACCGATTGAACTTTGCTATTTATACACTGATTTTTGACATGTTGTTTGACACTTGCGTTGTTGCCAAGAGTCAATTGGATGGGAAAACTGTTTGAAATTTGAACTGCCATATAGGGTAATGTCACATGGCAAAGTGTAAACTAAAATGTACACTATAGTATACATGTCGCAAGGTCCTTACCGATTGAACTTTGCCACTTGTACACTGATTGTTGACACGCAGTTTGACACTTGCATTGTTGTCAAGTGTTATTTGGATGGAAAAACTGTTTGATATTTAAACCGTCCAACAGGGTAATGTCACGTGGTAAATTGTAAACTAAAGTATACACCATAGTGTACATGTAGCAAGGTCCTTACAGATTGAACATTGCTACTTGTACACTAATTTTTGACACGTAATTTGACACTTACACTTCTATCAAGTGTCATTTGGATGGGAAACTATTTGAAATTTAAACTGTCCAACAGGATAATGTCACGTGTCAGAGTGTAAACTAAAGTGTACACCATAGTGTACATGTCGCAAGGTTCTTACCGATTGAACTTTGCTATTTACACACTGATTTTTGACACGTTGTTTGACACTTGCGTTGTTGTCAAGAGTCAATTGGATGGGAAAACTGTTTGAAATTTAGACTTTCAAATAGGGTGATGTCACGTGGGAAAGTGTACACCATATTGTACATGTAGCAAGGTCCTTATCAATTGAACGTTGCTATTTGTACTTTGATTTTTGACACGTTGTTTGACACTTGCATTGTTGTCAAGGGTCAATCGAGCCAAAAACTGTTATAAATTTAAATTTTCTAACCGGGTAATGTCACGAGGCATAGTGCAAACTAAAGTGTACACCATATTGTACAAGTAGCATGGTCCTTACCAATTGAACTTATCCATTTGTACACTGATTTTTGACCCATTTTTTGACACTTATATTGTTGTCAATTGTCAATTGGATGGGATAACCTTTTGAAATTTGAACTGTTCAATAGGGTAATGTCACATGTCAGAGTGTAAACTAAAGTGTACACCATAGTGTACTTCTCGCAAGGTTCTTACAGATTGAACTTTGCTATTTGTACACTGATTTTTGACATGTTGTCTAACACTTGCATTGTTGTCAAGAATTAATTGGATGGGAAAACTGTATGAAATTTAAACTATCAAATAGGATGATATCATGTGGCAAAGTGTAAACTATAGTGTACATCATAGTTTATATGTCGCAAGGTCCTTACCGATTAAACTTTGCTATTTGTACACTGATTTTTTACACGTAGTTTAACACTTGCATTGTTTTCCGATGTAATTTGGATGAGAAAACTTTTGGAAATTTAAACTATCCAACAGGATAATGTCACATGGCAGAGTGTAATCTAAAGCGTATACCATAGTGTACATATCGCAAGGTTCTTACCGATTGAGCATTGCTATTTGTACTCTGATTTTTGACACGTTGTTTGACAACCGCATTGTTATCAAGAGTCAATTGGATGGGAAAAATGTTTGAAATTTAAACTGATAAACAGGGTAATATCACGTGGCAAAGTGTAAACTATAGTGTACACCATAGTTTACATGTAGCAAGGTCCTTACCGATTAAATTTGCTATTTGTACACTGATTTTTTACACGTAGTTTAACACTTGCATTATTGTCAAGTGTCATTTGGATGGGAAAAATATTTGAAATTTAAACTGTCAAACAGGGTAATGTCATGTAACAAAGAGAAAACTGAAGTGTACACTATAGTGTACATGTCGCAAGGCCCTTACCGATTAAATTTGCTATTTGTACACTGATTTTTTACATGTAGTTTTACACTTGCATTGTTGTCAAGTGTTATTTGGATGGGAAAACTGTTTGAAATGTAAACCGTCCAACAAGGTAATGTCACTTGGCAAATTGTAATCTAAAGTGTACACCATAGTGTACATGTAGCAAGGTCCTTACCGATTGAACTTTTCTACTTGTACACTAACTTTTTACACGTAGTTTGACACTTGCATTGCTATTAAGTGTCATTTGGATGGAAAACTACTTGAAATTTAAACTGTCCAATAGGGTAATATCACGTGTCAGGGTGTAAACTAAAGTGTACACCATAGTGTACATGTCGTAAGGTTCTTACCGATTGAACTTTGCATTTGTACATTGATTTTTGACACGTTGTTTGACACTTGCGTTGTTTTCAAGAGTCAATTGGATGGGAAAACTGGCTGAAATTTAAACTGTCAAATAGGGTAACGTCACGTGATAGAGTGTTAACTAAAATGTACACCATAGTGTGCATGTCACAAGGTTCTAACCGATTGAACTTTGCTTTTTAAACCCTGATTTTTGACACGTTGTTTGACACCTGCATTGTTGTCAATAGTCAATTCGATGGGAAAACTATTTGAAATTTAAACTATCAAATAGGGTAATGTCACGTGGCAAAGTGTAAACTAAAGTGTACACTATAGTGTACATGTAGCAAGGTCTTAATCGATTGAACTTTGCGACTTGTACACTGATTTTTGAGACGTAGTTTGACACTTGCATTGTCATCAAGTGTCAATTGGATGGGAAAACTATTTGAAATTTAAACTGTCAAATAGGGTGATATCACGTGGAAAAGTGCAAACTATAGTGTACACCATAGTTTACATGTCTCATGGTCCTTGCTGATTAAACTTTGCTATTTGTACACTAAGTTTTTACACGTAGTTTGACAGTTTCATTGTTGTCAAGTGTCATTTGGATGGGAAAACTTTTTGAAATTTAAACTATCCAACAGGATAATATCACGTGGCAGAGTGTACATAAACTGTACACAATAGTGTACATGTCGCGAGGTTCTTGCCGATTGAACTTTGCTATTTTTACGCTGATTTTTGACACGTTGTTTGACAATTACATTGTTGTCAAGAGTCAATTTGATGAAAAAACTGTTTGAAATTTGAACTGTCAAACAGGGTAATATCACATGGCAATGTGTAAACTATAGTGTACACCATAGTTTACATGTAGCAGCGTCCTTACCGATTAAATTTGCTATTTGTACATTGATTTTCGATACGTTTGACACTTGCATTATTGTCAAGAGTCAATTGAAAGGGAAAACTGCTTGACATTTAAACTGTCAAATAGGGTGATATCACGTGGCAAAGTGTAAACTATAGTGTACACTATAGTGTACATATCGCAAGGTCCTTACCGAGTGAACTTTGCTACTTGTACACTAATTTTTGACACGTAGTTTGACACTTGCATTGTTGTCAAGCGTTATTTCGATGGGAAAACTGTTTGAAATTTGAACCGTCCAATAAGGTAATATCATGTGGTAAATTGTAAACTAAAGTGTACATGTTGCAAGGTCCTTATCGATTGAACTTTGCTATTTGTACATTGATTTTTGGCAGGTTGTTTGACGCTTGTTGTCAATGGTCAATCGGACCGGAAAACTGTTTGAAATTTAAACTGTCAAATTGGGTAATGTCACAAGGCAGAGTGTAAACTAAAGTGTACACCATATTGTACATGTAGCATGGTCCTTACCGATTGAACTTATTCATTTGTACACTGATTTTTGACAAATTTTTTGACACTTGCATTGTCATCAAGTGTCAATTGGATGGGATAACTTTTTGAAATTTGAACTGTCTAATAGGGTAATGTCACATGTCAGAGTGTAAGCTAAAGTGTACACCATAATGTACTTGTCGTAAGGTTCTTACTGATTGAACTTTGCTATTTGTACATTGATTTTTGA
Organism: Olea europaea var. sylvestris; assembly: GCF_002742605.1. NCBI lineage: Eukaryota > Viridiplantae > Streptophyta > Magnoliopsida > Lamiales > Oleaceae > Olea > Olea europaea. Next base: position 232,089 of record NW_019259048.1, read on the forward strand.
CACGTCGTTTAACACTTACATTGTTGTCAAGAGTGAATTGGATGGGAAAATTATTTGAAATTTAAACAGTCAAATAAGGTAATGTCACATTGCAAAGTGTAAACTGAAGTGTACACCATAGTGTACATGTTACAAGGTCCTTACCGATTGAAATTTACTATTTGTACATTGATTTTCGACACGTTTGACACTTGCATTGTTGTCAAGAGTCAATTGGAAGGGAAAATTGTTTGAAATTTAAACTGTCAAACAGGGTGATATCACGTGGCAAAGTGTAAACTATAGTGTACACCATAGTTTACATGTCGCAAGGTCCTTACCGATTAAATTTTGCTATTTGTACACTGATTTTTTACACGTAGTTTGACACTTGAATTGTTGTCAGGTGTCATTTGGATGGGAAAACTATTTGAAATTTAAACTGTCAAATAGGGTAATGTCATGTGGCAAATAGTAAACTAGAGTATACACTATAGTGTACATGTCGCAAGGTCCTTACCGATTGAACTTTGCTACTTGTACACTAATTATTAACATACAGTTCGACACTTGCATTGTTGTCAAGTGTTATTTGGATGGGAAAACTATTTGAAATTTAAACCGTCCAACAAAGTAATGTTACGTGGCAAACTGTAAACTAAAGTGTACACCATAGTGTACATGTAGCAAAGTCCTTACCGATTGAACTTTGCTACTTGTACACTGATTTTTGACACGTAGTTTGACACTTGCATTGCTATCAAGTGTCATTTGGATGGGAAACTATTTGAAATTTAAGCTGACCAACAGGGTAATTTCACGTGTCAGAGTGTAAACTAAAGTATACGTCATAGTGTACATGTCGCAAGGTTCTTACCGATTGAACTTTGGTATTTAAACACTGATTTTTGACACGTTTGACACTTGCGTTGTTGTCAAGAGTCAATTGGATGGAAAAACTATTTGAAATTTAAACTGCCAAATAGGGTAATGTCACGTGACAAAGTGTAAACTAAAGTGTACACTATAGTGTACATGTAGCAAGGTCCTTATCGATTGAACTTTGCTATTTGTATATTGATTTTTGACACGTTCTTTGACACTTGCATTGTTGTCATGGGTCAATCGGACCGAAAAATTATTTGAAATTTAAACTGTCAAATCAGGTAATGTCACGAGGCAGAGTGTAAACTAAAGTGTGCACCATGTTGTACATGTAGCATGGTCCTTTCTGATTGAACTTATCCTTTTGTACACTAATTTTTGACACATTTTTTGACACTTGCATTGTCGTCAAGGGTCAATTAGATGGAATAACTTTTTGAAATTTGAACTGTCCAACAAGGTAAAGTCACATATCAGATTGTAAACTAAAGTGTACACCATCGTGGACTTGTCGCAAGGTTCTTACCGACTGAACTTTGCTATATGTACACTAATTCTTGACACATTGTTTAACACTTGCATTGTTGTCAAGAGTCAATTGGATGGGAAAACTGTTTGAAATTTAAACTGTAACATTCCGAAATTTTTTTAAGAAAATAAATAAATTATTATATTATTTTGAAAGTGAGGGATTAAGGTGAAATAAATATTAATATATTATATATTTAGGGTCAAATAATTAGATTTTGATAAAGTAATGACATGTATATCAATATTAGACTCATTTCGAAGGTCGTAATTAATTAGAAGTCTATGACTCGAGAAAAGTTATTTTGGATAAGAACGTATTAAGTTATACCCAATTGAAAGAAAACAAGATAAATATAATTTTATATAGTTTTAACCCATTTTGAATTTGATTGATTGGCTACCACATTTTTATTGGATAGGAATGGTAGTTCTTTTAGATGAAATAAAATAATGATAAAGTACAATTTTTTTATGATACGTGCCACATTGGATTTGACTTTATCAAATCAAAGTTTTGGTTTATCTACTACTCTAGCCTACACCTATAAATACTAGGCAAGGATTTCATATTTTACCACACCAAAAAAATATTCACACGTGAAAGAGAGAGAAGAAAGAAAGAGAGAGAGTAAGAGGAAAGAGTGTGTGAAAACAGAAATTTGTCATACATCAACTATCACTGTCGATCAATAAATCATTCATAGAGTAGAGGAAGGAATTTTGGAACGTGCATTCAAATATTTTTCGTGTACATTTCGATAACAAGGTAAGATACATTTATGTGCAAAGTGTTTACGTTTCCTTATGCTCTTATATGCGATTAAATATGCATGGAATGCTAGTGGACCTTCGGGTTCTAGAGAAAGAGATATGAAATTTCTACATGAAAATTAAGAGGACCTAAGATGGGTGTGTCGCTTGATCACCGATATACTCCATAAGAGAAGAGCGGCATGAAGTGTATTATTTATTTGTTATATACCTGTGTATGGAAATTTGCACGTATCTTACTGGGTATTTTTAATACTCACTCTTACATTAATTTTTCAGATTAGTTCGGGCCGATTGGAACAGTGGAGAATTGGTGATGCGGACTGCCAAGTGGGTATTTTCGTGCACTATCTCTATTCTTTATCCACTTGGCAGTCCGCATCACCAATTCTCCACTGTTCCAATCGACCCGAACAAATCTGAAAAATTAATGTAAGAGTGAGTATTAAAAATACCCAGTAAGATACGTGCAAATTTCCATACACAGGTATATAACAAATAAATAATACACTTCATACCGCTCTTCTCTTATGGAGAGCATAAGGAAACGTAAACACTTTGCACATAAATGTATCTTACCTTGTTATCGAAATGTACACGAAAAATATTTGAATGCACGTTCCAAAATTCCTTCCTCTACTCTGTGAATGATTTATTGATCGACAGTGATAGTTGATGTATGACAAATTTCTGTTTTCACACACTCTTTCCTCTTTCTCTCTCTCTGTCTCTCTCTGTCTCTCTCTTTCTTTCTTCTCTCTCTTTCAAGTGTGAATATTTTTTTGGTGTGGTAAAATATGAAATCCTTGCCTAGTATTTATAGGTGTAGGCTAGAGTAGTAGATAAACCAAAACTTTGATTTGATAAAGTCAAATCCAATGTGGCACGTATCATAAAAAAATTGTACTTTATCATTATTTTATTTCATCTAAAAGAACTACCATTCCTATCCAATAAAAATGTGGTAGCCAATCAATCAAATTCAAAATGGGTTAAAACTATATAAAATTATATTTATCTTGTTTTCTTTCAATTGGGTATAACTTAATACGTTCTTATCCAAAATAACTTTTCTCGAGTCATAGACTTCTAATTAATTACGACCTTTGAAATGAGTCTAATATTGATATACATATCATTACTTTATCAAAATCCAATTATTTGACCCCAAATATATAATATGTTAATATTTATTTCACCTTAATCCCTCACTTTCAAAATAATATAATAATTTATTTATTTTCTTAAAAAAAATTTCGGAATGTTACAATAATGTTAAACAGGGTAATGTCACGTGGCAAAGTGTGAACTGAAGTGTACACCATAGTGTACATGTTACAAGGTCCTTACCGATTGAACTTTGTTATTTGCACATTGATTTTCAACACGTTTGACACTTGCATTGTTGTCAAGAGACAATTGGAAGGGAAAACTATTTGAATTTTAAACTGTCAAACATGGTGATATCACGTGGCAAAGTGTAAACTATAGTGTACACCATAGTTTACATGTCGCAAGGTCCTTGCCGATTAAACTTTGCTATTTATACAGTGATTTTTTACACGTGGTTTGACACTTGAATTGTTGTCAGGTGTCATTTGGATGGGAAAACTATTTGAAATTTAAACTGTCAAACAGGGTAATGTCACATGGCAAAGAGTAAACTAGAGTATACACTATAGTGTACATGTCACAGGGTCCTTATCGATTGAACTTTGCTACTTGTACACTGATTATTAACACGCAGTTCGACACTTGCATTGTTGTCAAGTGTTATTTGGATGGGAAAACTGCTTGAAATTTAAACCGTCCAACAGGGTAATGTCACGTGGAAAATTGTAAACTAAAGTGTACACCATAGTGTAACTGTCGCAAGGTCCTTAACGATTGAACTTTGCTACTTGTACACTGATTTTTGACACGTAGTTTGACACTTGCATTGCTATCAAGTGTCATTTGGATGGGAAATTATTTGAAATTTAAGCTGACCAACAGGGTAATTTCACATGTCAGTGTAAACTAAAGTGTACACCATAGTGTACATGTCGCAAGGTTCTTACCAACTGAACTTTGGTATTTATACACGGATTTTTGACACGTTTGACACTTGTGTTGTTGTCAAGAGTCAATTGGATGGAAAAACTGTTTGAAATTTAAACTGCCAGATAGGGTAATGTCACATGGCAAAGTTTAAACTAAAGTATACACCATAGTGTACATGTAGCAAGGTCCTTATCGATTGAACTTTGCTATTTGTACATTGATTTTTGACACGTTGTTTGGCACTTGCATTGTTGTCATGGGTAAATCAGATCGAAAAATTGTTTGAAATTTAAACTATCAAATCGGGTAATGTCACGAGGCAGATTGTAAACTAAAGTGTGCACCATATTGTACATGTAGCATGGTCCTTACCGATTGAACTTATCATTTTGTACACTGATTTTTGACACATTTTTTGACACTTGCATTGTCGTCAAGTATCAATTGGATGGGATAACTTTTTGAAATTTGAACTGTCCGATGGGGTAATGTCACATGTCCGAGTGTAAACTAAAGTGTACACCATCGTGGACTTGTCGCAAGGTTCTTACTGATTGAACTTTGTTATATGTACACTGATTTTCGACACGTTGTTTAACACTTGCATTGTTGTCAAGAGTCAATTGGATGGGAAAAAAGTTTGAAATTTAAACTGTCAAGCAGGGTAATGTCACGTGACAAAGTGTGAACTGAAGTGTACACCATAGTATACCTATTACAAGGTCCTTACAGATTGAACTTTGTTATTTACACATTGATTTTTGACACGTTTGACACTTACATTGTTGTCAAGAGTCAATTGGAAGGGAAAACTGTTTGGAATTTAAACTGTCAAATAGGGTGATATCACATGGCAAAGTGTAAACTATAGTGTACACCATAGTTTACACGTCGCAAGGTCCTTACCGATTAAACTTTGCTATTTGTACACTGATTTTTTACACGTAGTTTGACACTTGCATTGTTGTCAAGTGTCATTTGGATGGGAAAACTTGTTGAAATTTAAACTATCCATCAGGATAATATCACGTGGCAGAGTGTAAACTAAACTGTACACCATAGTGTACATGTCGCAGGTTCTTACCAATTGAACTTTGCTATTTGTACACTGATTTTTGACACGTTGTTTGACAATTGCATTGTTGTCGAGAATCAATTAGATGGGAAAATTGTTTGTAATTTAAACTGTCAAACAGGGTAATATCACGTGGCAAAGTGTAAACTATAGTGTACACCATAGTTTACATGTACCAGGTCCTTACCGATTAAATTTGCTGTTTGTACACTGATTTTTTAAATGTAGTTTGACACTTGAATTGTTGTCAAGTGTCATTTGGATGGAAAAACTATTTGAAATTTAAACTGTCAAACATGGTAATGTCATGTGGCAAAGAGTAAACTAAAGTGTACACTATAGTGCACATATCACAAGGTCCTTGCCGATTGAACTTTGCTACTTGTACACTGATTTTTGACACGCAGTTTGACACTTCCATTATTGTCAAGTGTTATTTGGATGGGAAAACAGTTTGAAATTTAAATCGTCCAACAAGGTAATGTCACGTGGCAAATTGTTAACTAAAGTGTACACCATAGTGTACATGTAGCAAGGTCCTTATCGATTGAACTTTGCTACTTGTACACTGATTTTTAACACGTAGTTTAACACTTGCATTGTTGTCAAGTGTCATTTAGATGGGAAAACTATTTGAAATTTAAATTGTCCGATAGGATAATGTTACGTGGCAGAGTGTAAATTAAAGTGTACACCATAGTGTACATGTCGCAAGGTTCTTACCGATTGAACTTTGCTATTTGTACACTGATTTTTGACACGTTGTTTGACACTTGCATTGTTGTCAAGAGTCAATTGGATGGGAAAACCGTTTGAAATTTAAACTGTCAAACAGGGTAATTTCACGTGGCACAGTGTAAACTAAAGTGTACACCATAGTGTACATGTAGCAAGTTCCTTACCGATTGAACTTTGCTGTTTGTACACTGATTTTTGACATGTAGTTTGATACTTGCATTGTTGTCAAGTGTCATTTGGATGGGAAAATTGTTTGAGATTTAAACCTTCCAATAGGGTAACGTCACGTGGCGAATTGTCAACTAAAGTGTACACCATAGTGTACATGTTGTAAGGACCATACCGATTGAACTTTGCTACTTGTAGATTGATTTTTGACACGTAGTTTGGCACTTGCATTATTGTCGATTGTCATTTGGATGGGAAAAATGTTTGAAAGCTAAACTGTCCAACAAGGTAATGTCACGTGGCAATGTGTAAACTAAAGTGTACACGATTGTAATATTCCGACATTTTGTAGAATAGAATTTAAATTATATATGTTATAATTTAATATTTTGAAAGTTTAGGGACTAAAGTGTATATAAAGTAAATTTAAATTGAATTTGGGTTAAAATGTAGATATTGACGGAGTGATAATAAGTATATGAATATCGGACTCGTTGGGTAGATCGTAATTAATCATGCATAATAGGCTCAAGAAAAATTTGATTCGGATAATCTACGCCTAAGATATTGATGTTTAAACAAATTGATACTTTATAATATTTCATTAAATTTTTTTGTGTCATTAAGTCGGCCACGTGTGTTCACAATAAAATTGATTCGAATTTATATATTATATAACTCCCCATTTCCAACATATAAACTAATCCAGATACTGTAACTCCCCACCTCTATAGCGATGTTTATCGTGCACAAAGAAAGAAAATATTAACTGCTCACACTATATTATTCTGATACCCAAGAGGTGGCCATGACTTTATCATCTTGTGGCACATGTTTCCACTTTAACCACACACTCCGATATAGTATATACACACACGTACATAGCAGATTCATTTGGGTATTTGTTTTCATCGTAAATAATATACAAAAATGGTCCCATAATTTTCACCACGGCCAAGAAAAATTAGAATATCAGGAACGTGATTTTGGAGTTCATCTTTCAAAACTTTATTCAACTTTACGAGGTAGGATATGAGGTGCAGTATTTTTTTTTATTTCCCGTTTAATTATTTTGGCTACATGTTGACGAATTTCATACTTATGAAAGTGAAAGTTATGATATGAATGATATGGCCATTCCGATACAATGAAATGAAATGATATGATATGATGTGAGCTCTTACTGGATTTAAAGTTATGCGACGGTATGACATTCTGACAATTGTGTTAAAATTATTTTTTGGGATCACACCATTAATCTGATATCCTACTGAGTATTCCCACGTACTCACCCCTTTTTCCCTACCTTACAGGTTAATTCGGGTCATGTCGGAGTGCGGTGGTTCGATGGTTTGATTGTGCCTTATTTCACGAGACGAAAATCTAAAATCTAGCACGTAGCTTTATTTTATCTTTAATTTAGTTGCCATAGACACTTATGTTTAATTTAATTATTGGACATGTTTGTTAAAATTTAGTTGCATGTTGTCTAGCGAATTAATATTTCCATTTCTTTAAATGCTAAAATTGCACTTTGATTGTAAATACTTAAACATGCACAAAGGAAAAAAAAATGAGTAGATGTAACTTTTGGAACCAAAAGACATAACTTACCCAAGAATAAATGAATTAAATATTATTCCTTGTCAATACTTGATGAAGCATAAAATAATCTAATTTTACGTGCTACTATTATTTCATTTTCAGTAAAGTTTGAATTAAATATTATTTCTTTCACGAACTTCAATGATGAAAGATAATGGAAATGTCTAGACTGTCAAAGTCACTTCAAGTAATAAATGCTGACTGGTAGATATATTCAACTATGCTGGAGTAAATTGTAATATGTTCCATAGCCTTTATGGTGTAAATTGTAATGTGTTTGGATTTCTTAAATAAATAAGGCAGCTTTTGGTACTGTTATTTCATTTGGGGCAGTGTCCCACAAATTGATGAACCAGAAAAGCATATTAAACTTTCAAGCATGTATTTAAAAAAAAATGTAGAATACATGTTCTGTCAATTGTAATGAATGAAAAAATGGAACATATTTTAAATGTTTTACCCTTTCACTTGTCACTAATTTATTCTGTGATAACATTTTTATAAACTCATTCTTTCTTTTAAAAGGAATGATTTGTTAGTGACATCAATTTTACAAAAAGATTTGGGTCGCTACAACCATAGTGTACATGTCGCAAGGTTCTTACCGATTGAAATTTGTTATTTGTACACTGATTTTTGACACGTTGTTTGACACTTGCATTGTTGTCAAGAATCAAGTGGATGGGAAAACTGTTTGAAATTTAAAGTGTCAAATAGGGTAATGTTACATGGCAAAGTGTAAACTAAAGTATACATCATAGTGTACATGTCGCAAGGTCCTTACCGATTGAACTTTACTACTTGTACACTGATTTTTGACACGTAGTTCGACACTTGCATTGTTGTCAAGTGTCATTTGGAAGGGAAAACTGTTTGAAATTTAAACTGCCCAATAGGGTAACGTCACGTGGTAGACTGTAAACTAAAGTGTACACTGTAGTGTACATGTCGCAAGGTTCTTACCGATTGAACATTGCTATTTGTACGCTGATTTTTGACACGTTGTTTGACACTTGCGTTGTTGTCAAAAGTCAATTGGATGGAAAAATTGTTTGAAATCTAAACTGTTAAACAGGGTAATGTCACGTGGTAAAGTGTAAACTAAAGTATACTCCAGAGTGCACATGTAGCACGGTCCTTACCGATTGAAATTTACTATTTGTATATTGATTTTTTACACGTTGTTTGACACTTGCGTTGTTGTCAAGAGTCAATTGGATGGAAAAACTATTTGAAATTTAAACTGTCAAACAAGGTAATTTCACGTGACAGGGTGTAAACTAAAGTGTACATTATAGTGTACGTGTAGCAAGGTCTTTACCCACTGAATTTTGCTATTTGTACTCTGATTTTTGACATATAGTTTAACACTTACATTGTTGTCAAGTGTCATTTGGATGAGAAAACTATTTGAAATTTAAACCGTCCCATAAGGTAATGTCACGTGGCAAATTATAAACTAAAGTGTACACTACAGTGTAAATGTAGCAAGGTCCTTACTGATTGAACTTTGCTACTTGTACACTGATTTTTGACACGTAGTTTAACACTTGCATTGTTGTCAAGTATCATTTGGATGAGAAAACTGTTTGAAATTTAAAATGTCTAGCAAGATAATGTCACGTGACAGAGTGTAAATTAAAGTCTACACCATAATGCACGTGTCGCAAGGTTCTTACCGATTGAACTTTGCTATTTGTACTCTAATATTTGACATGTAGTTTGACACTTGCATTGTTGTCAAGTGTCATTTGGATGGGAAAACTGTTTGAAATTTAGACCGTCCAATAGGGCAATGTCACGTGGCAAATTGTAAACTAAAGTTTACACCACAGTGTACATGTAGCAAGGTCCTTACCGATTGAACTTTGCTACTTGTACACTGATTTTTGACATGTAGTTTAACACTTGCATTGTTATCAAGTGTCATTTGGATGGGAAAACTATTTGAAATTTAAAATGTCTAATAGGATAATGTCACGTGGCAGAGTGTTAATTAAAGTGTACACCATAGTGTACATGTCGCAAGGTTCTTACCGATTGAACTTTGCTATTTGTACACTGATTTTTGACACGTTGTTTGGCACTTGCATTGTTGTCAAGAGTCAATTGGATGGGAAAACTATTTGAAATTTAAACTGTCAAACAGGATAATTTCACGTGGCACAATGTAAACTAAAGTGTGCACCATATTGTACATTTAGGAAGGTCCTTACCGATTGAACTTTGCTATTTGTACACTGATTTTTGACATTTAGCTTGACACTTGCATTGTTGTCAACTGTCATTTGGATGGGAAACCTGTTTGAAATTTAAACCATCCAATAGGGTAATGTCACGTGGCAGAGTGTAAACTAAAGTGTACACCATAGTGTACATGTCGTAAGGTCCTTACTCATTGAACTTTGCTATTTGTACACTGATTTTGACACGTTGTTTGAGACTTGAATTGTTGTCAAGAGTCAATTGGATGGAAAAATTGTTTGAAATTTAAACTGTTAAACAGGGTAATGTCAAGTGGCAAAGTATAAACTAACGTGTACACCATCGTGTACATGTAACAAGGTCCTTACCGATTGAACTTTTCGATTTGTACACTAATTTTTGACACGTAATTTGACACTTGCATTGTTGTCAAGTGTCATTTGGATGGGAAAACTATTTGAAATTTAAATTGTCTAACAGGGTAATGTCACATGGTAGAGTGTAATCTAAAGTGTACCCTATAGTGTACATGTCGCAAGGTCCGTACCGATTGAACTTTATTATATGTACATTGATTTTTGACACGTAGCTTGACACTTGCATTGTTGTCAAGTGTCAATTGGATGGGAATCCTTTTTGAAATTTAAAGTGTCCAACAGGGTAATGTCACGTGTCAGAGTGTGAACTAAAGTGTACACCGTAGTGTACATGTAGTAGGGTCCTTACCGATTGAACATTGCCATTTGTACACTGATTTTTGACACGTAGTTCAACACTTCTATTATTGTCAAGTGTCATTTAGGTGGGAAAACTATTTGAAATTTAAACTTCCAACACGGTAATGTCACATTGCAGAGTGTAAACTAAAGTGTAAACCATAATGTACATGTCGTAAGGTCCTTACTGATTGAACTTTGCTATTTGTACACTGATTTATGGTTTTAATCCACTAACACCTATGAATTGTTGTCAAGAGTCAATTGGATGGAAAAATTGCTTAAAATTTAAACTGTCAAATAGGATAATGTCAAGTGGCAAAGTGTAAACTAAAGTGTATATCATCGTGTACATGTAGCAAGGTCCTTACCGATTGAACTTTGTTATTTGTACACTAATATTTGACACGTAATTTGACACTTGCATTGTTGTCAAGTGTAATTTGGATGGGAAAACTATTTGAAATTTAAATTGTCTAGTAGGGTAATGCCACGTGGCAGAGTGTAATCTAAAGTGTACACCATAGTGTACGTGTCGCAAGGTTCGTACCGATTGAACTTTGCTATTTGTACACTGATTTTTGACACGTAGTATGATACTTGCATTGTTGTCAAGTGTCATTCGGATGGGAAACCTGTTTGTAATTTAAACTGTCCAACAGAATAATGTCACGTGTCAGAGTGTAAACTAAAGTGTACACCGTACTGTACATGTTGGGGTCCTTACCAATTGAACATTGCCATTTGTACACTGATTTTTGACACGTAGTTCAACACTTGTATTATTGTCAAGTGTCATTTGGGTGGGAAAACTATTTGAAATTTAAATTTCCAACACGGTAATGTCACATTGCAGAGTGTAAACTAAAGTGTAAACCATAGTGTACATGTTGCAAGGTCCTTACCGATTGAACTTCGCGATTTGTACACTGATTTTTGACACGTAGTTTGGCACTTGCATTGTTGTCAAGTGTTATTTGGATTGGGAAAACTGTTTGAAATTTTAACTGTCCAGTAGGGTATTGTCACGTGGCCAAGTGTAAGCTAAATTGTGTACACCATTGCGTACATATAGCAAGGTTCTTACTGATTGAACTTTGCTATTTGTCCACTGATTTTTGAAAAGTTGTTTGACACTTGCATTGTTGTCAAGAGTCAATTGGATGGGAAATTAATTTTAAATTTAAACTGTTAAACAGGGTAATGTCACGTGGTAAAGTGTAAACTGAAGTGTGCACCGTAGTGTACATGTAGCAGGGTCCTCATCGATTGAACATTGTCATTTGTACACTGATTTTTGACACGTAGTTTGACACTTGTATTGTTGTCAAGTGTCATTTGGATGGGAAAACTATGTGAAATTTAAATTGTCCAATAGGGTGATGTCACGTGGCAGAGTGTAAAGTAAAGTGTACACCATAGTGTACATGTCGAAAAGTTCTTATCGATTGAACTTTGCCATTTGTACACTGATTTTTGACCCGTTGTTTGACACTTGAATTGTTGTCAAGAGTCAATTGCATTGAAAAATTGTTTTGAAATTTAAACTGTCAAATAGGGTAATGTCAAGTGGCTAAGTGTAAACTAAAGTGTACACCATAGTGTACATGTCGCATGGTCATTACTGATTGAACTTTGCTATTTGTACACTAATTTTTGGCACGTAGCTTGACACTTGCATTGTTGTCAAGTATCATTTGGATGGGAAGACTATTTGAAATTTAAATTGTCCAATAGGGTAATGTCACGTGACAGAGTGTAAACTAAAGTATACCCCATAGTGTACACGTAGCAAGGTCTTTAAAGATTGAACTTTGCTATTTGTACACTGATTAGTTTGACACTTGCATTGTTGTCAAGTGTCATTTGGATGGGAAACCTATTTGAAATTTAAACTTTCCAACAGGGTAATGTCACGTGGCAAAGTGTAAACTAAAGTGTTCACCCTAGTGTACATGTAGTAGGGTCTTTATCGATTGAACATTGCCATTTGTACACCAATTTTTGACACGTAGTTTGACACTTACATTGTTGTCAAGTGTCATTTGGATGGGAAAACTACTTGAAATTTAAACTTCCAACACGGTAATGTCACGTGGCAGAGTGTAAACTAAAGTGTACACCATAGTGTACATGTCGCAAAGTTCTTACCGATTGAACTTTGCTATTTGAACACTGATTTTTGACACGTTGTTTGACACTTGAATTGTTGTCAAGAGTCAATTGGATGGAAAAACTATTTAAAATTTAAATTGTCAAACAGGGTAATGTCAAGTGGCAAAGTGTAAACTAAAGTGTACACCATCGCGTACATGTAGCAAGGTCCTTTCCGATTGAACTTTGCTATTTGTACACTAATTTTTGACACGTAATTTGACACTTGCATTGTTGTCAAGTGTCATTTGGATGGGAAAACTATTTGAAATTTAAATTGTCTAAAAGGGTAATGTCACCTAGCAGAGTGTAATCTAAAGTGTACCGCATAGTGTACATGTCGCAAGGTCCGTACCGATTGAATTTTGCTATTTGTACACTGATTTTTGACACGTAGCTTGACACTTGCATTGTTGTCAAGTGTCATTTGGATGGAAAACCTGTTTGAAATTTAAATTGTCGAACAGGGTAATGTCACGTGTCAGAGCGTAAACTAAAGTGTACACCGTAGTGTACATGTAGCAGGGTCCTTACCGATTGAACATTGCCATTTGTACACTGATTTTTGAAACGTAGTTCAACACTTGCATTATTGTCAAGTGTCATTTGGGTGGGAAAACTATTTGAAATTTAAACTTCCAACACGGTAATGTCACATTGCAGAGTGTAAACTAAAGTGTAAACCATAGTGCACATGTCGCAAGGTCCTTACCGATTGAACTTTGCGATTTGTACACTAATTTTCGATACGTAGTTTGACACTTACATTGTTTTCAAGTGTCATTGGGATGGGAAAACTGTTTGAAATTTTAACTGTCCAGTAGTGTATTGTCACGCGGCAAAGTGTGAGCTAAATTGTGTACACCATTGTGTACATGTAGCAAGGTTCTTACCGATTGAACTTTGCTATTTGTCCACTGATTTTTGAAAAGTTGTTTGACACTTGCATTGTTGTCAAGAGTCAATTGGATGGGAAAAAAATTTTAAATTTAAACTGTCAAACAGGGTAATGTCATGTGGTAAAGTGTAAACTGAAGTGTGCACCATAGTGTATATGTAGCAGGGTCCTCATCGATCGAACATTGTTATTTGTACACTGATTTTTGACACGTAGTTAGACACTAGCATTGTTGTCAAGTGTCATTTGAATGGGAAAACTATTTGAAATTTAAACTGTCCAACAGGATAATGTCACACGACAGATTGTAAACTAAAGTGCACACCATAGTGTACATATTGCAAGGTCCTCACCCATTGAACTTTGCGATTTCTACACTAATTTTTGACACGTTGTATGACACTTACGTTATTGTCAAGAGTCAATTGGATGGAAAAATTGATTGAAATTTAAACTGAACTAAAGTATACATCATAGTGTACATGTAGCAAGGTCCCTACCTATTGAACTTTGCTATTTGTACACTAATTTTTGACACGTTTTGTGACACTTGCATTGTTGTCAAGTGTCATTTGGATGGGAAAACAATTCGAAACTTAAATTGTCCAACAGGGTAATGTCACGTATTAAAGTGTAAACTAAAGTGTATACCATAATATACATGTTGCAAGGTTCTAACCAATTGAACTTTGCTATTGGTACATTGATTTTTGACACGTTGTTTAACACTTGCATTGTTTTGAAGAGTCAATTGGATGGGAAAACTATTTGTAATTTAAACTGTCCAACAGGGTATTGTCACGTGTCAGAATGTAAACTAAAGGGTACACCTTGGTGTACATATAGCAGGGTCCTTACCAATTGAACATTGCCATTGGTACATTGATTTTTGACACGTAGTTCGACACTTGTATTGCTGTCAAGAGTCATTGGGATGGGAAAACTGTTTGAATTCAATAGGGTAATGTCACGTGGCAGAGTGTAAACTAAAGTGTACTCATTGGATAGGAAAACTATTTGAAATTTAAATTGTTCAATAGGGTAATATCACGTGGCAGAGTGTAAACTCAAGTGTACACCATAGTGTGCATGTCGCAAGGTCCTTACCGATTGAACTTTGCTATTTGTACACTGATTTTTGACACGTAGTTTAATACTTGCATTGTTGCCAAGTGTCATTTGGATGGGAAAACTGTTTGAAATTTAAACTGTCTAATAGGGTAATGTCACGTTGTAGAGTGTAAACTAAAGTGTACAACATAGTGTACATGTTGCATAGTCCTTACCGATTGAACTTTGCTATTTGTACACTAATTTTTGACACGTAGTTTGATCCTTGCATTGCTGTCAAGTGTCATTTGGATGGGAAAACTGTTTGAAATTTAAACTGTCCAACAGGTTAAGTGTAAACTAAAGTCTACAGCAAAGTGTACATGTCGCAAGGTCCTTACCGATTGAACTTTGCTATTTGTACACTAATTTTTGACATGTAGTTTGACACTTGCATTGTTGTTTAGTGTAATTTGGATGGGAAAACTATTTAAAATTTAAACTGTCCAACAGGGTAATGTCACGGGGTAGAGTGTAAACTAAAGTGTACACCATAGTGTACATGTCGCAAGGTCCTTACCGATTAAACTTTGCTACTTGTACACTGATTTTTGACACGTAGTTTGACACTTGCATTATTATCAAGTGCCATTTAGATGGGAAAACTATTTGAAATTTATACTTTCCAATAGGGTAATGTCACATGGCAGAGTGAAAACTAAAGTGTACACCATAGTGTGTATGATGAAAGGTTCTCACCGATTGAACTTTGCTATTTGTACACTGATTTTTGACACGTTGTTTGACACTTACGTTATTATCAAGAGTCAATTGGATGGGAAAATCGTTTGAAATTTAAATTGTCAAACAGGGTAATGTCACATGGCAAGGTTTAAACTAAAGTGTACACCATAGTGTGTATGTAGCAAAGTCCTTACCGATTGAACATTGCTATTTATACACTGATTTTTGACACATAGTTTGACACTTGCATTGTTGTCAAGTGTCATATGGATGGGAAAACTGTTTGAAATTTCAATTGTGCAACAGGGTAATGTCACGGGTCAGAGTGTAAACTAAAGTGTACACCATAGTGTACATGTCGCAAGGTTCTTACCGATTGAACTTTGCTATTTGGAGAATGATTTTTGACACGTTGTTTGACACTTGCATTGTTGTCAAGTGTGAATTGGATGGGAAAACTGTTTGAAATTTAAACTGTCAAATAGGGTAATGTCACGTGGTAATTTGTAAATTAAAGTATGCACCGTAGTGTACATGTAGCAAGGTCCTTACCGATTGAAATTTGCTATTTCTACACTGATTTTTGACACGGAGTTTGACACTTGCATTGTTGTCAAGTGTCATTTGTATGGGAAATCTGTTTGAAATTTAAGCTGTCCAACAGGGTAATGACACGTGGTAGAGCGTAAACTAAAGTGTACACCATAGTGTACATGTCGCAAAGTTCTTACCGACTGAACTTTATTATTTGTACACTAATTTTTAACACATTTTTTCACACTTGCATTGTTGTCAAGAGTCAATTGGATTGGGAAAATAGTTTGAAATTTAAACTGTCAAAAAGGGTGATGTCTTGCGGCAAGGCGTTAACTAAAGTGTACACTATAGTGTACAGGTCGAAAAGTTCTTACCGATTGAACTTTGCCATTCGTACACTGATTTATGACGCGTTGTTTGACACTTAAATTGTTGTCAAGAGCCAATTGAACGGAAAAATTGTTTGAAATTTATATTGTACAACAGGGTAATGTCACGTGGTAAAGTATAAACTAAAGTGTACACCGTAGTGTACGTGTAGCAGGGTCCTCACCAATTTGAACATTGCCATTGGTATATTGATTTTTGACACGTAGTTCGACACTTGCATTGTTGTCAAGAGTCATTTGGATGGGAAAACATTTTGAAATTTAAATTGTTCAACAGGGTAATGTCACGTGGTAGAGTGTAATCTAAAGTGTACTCATTTGGATAGGAAAACTATTTGAAATTTAAATTGGTCAATAGGGTAATGTCACGTGGCAGAATGTAAACCCAAGTGTACACCATAGTGTACATGTCACAAAGTCCTTACTGATTGAACTTTGCTACTTGTACACTGATTTTTGACACGTTGTTTGACATTTGCATTGTTGTCAAGTGTCATTTGGATGGGAAAACTCTTTGAAATTTAAACTGTCCAACAGGGTAATGTCACGTGGCAGAGTGTAAACTAAAGTGTACACGATAGTGTACGTGTCTCATAGTCCTTACCGATTGAACTTTGATATTTGTACACTGATTGTTGACACGTAGTTTGACACTTGCATTGTTGTCAAGTGTCATTTGGATGGGAAAATAGTTTGAAATTTAAACTATCCAATTGGGTAACGTCACGTGGCGGAGTGTACACCATAGTGTATACGTTGCAAGGTCCTTACCGATTGAACATTGTCATTTGTACACTGATTTTTGACACGTAATTTGACACTTGCATTGTTGTCAAGTGTCATTTGGATGGGAAAATAGTTTGAAATTTAAACTATCCAATTGGGTAATGTCACGTGGCGGAGTGTAAACTAAATTGTACACCATAGTGTATACGTTGCAAGGTCCTTACCAATTGAACATTGTCATTTGTACACTGATTTTTGACACGTAGTTTGACACTTGCATTGTTGTCAAGTGTCATTTGGATGGGAAAACCATTTAAAATTTAAATTGTCCAACAGATTAATGTCACGTGGCAGAGTGTAAATTAAAGTGTATACCAAAGTGTACATGTCGCAAGATCCTTACCGATTGAACTTTACTATTTGTACACTGATTTTTGACACATAGTTTGACACTTGTAATATTGTCAAGTGTCATTAGGATGGGAAAACTGTTTAAAATTTAAACTATCCAACAGGGTAATGTCACGTGGGAGAGTGTAAACTAAAGTGTACAAGATAGTGTACATGTCGCAAGGTCCTTACCGATTGAACTTAGCTATTTGTACACTGATTTTTGACACGTAGTTTGACACTTGCATTATTATTAAGTGCCATTTAGATGGGAAAACTATTTGAAATTTATACTTTCCAATAGGGTAATGTCACGTGACAGAGTGTAAACTAAAGTGTACACCATAGTGTATATGACGCAAGGTTCTCATCGATTGAACTTTGTTATTTGTACACTGATTTTTGACACGTTGTTTGACACTTGCGTAATTGTCAAGAGTCAATTGGACAGGAAAATCGTTTGAAATTCAAACTGGCAAACAGGGGAATGTCACTTGGTAAAGTGTAAACTAAAGTGTACACCATAGTGTACACATGTAACAGTGTCCTTACTGATTGAACATTGCTATTTATACACTGATTTTTGACACATAGTTTGACAGTTGCATTGTTGTCAACTGTCATTTGGATGGGAAAACTGCTTGTAATTTCAATTCTCCAATAGGGTAATGTCACGTGGCAGAGTGTAAACTAAAGTGTACAACATAGTGTACATGTCGCAAGGTTCTTACCGATTGAACTTTGCTATTTGGACACTGATTTTTGACACGTTGTTTGACACTTGCATTGTTGTCAAGTGTCAATTGGATGGGAAAACTATTTGAAATTTAAACTGTCAAATAGGGTAATGTCACGTGGCAAATTGAAAACTAAAGTATACACCATAGTGTACAAGTAGCAGGGTCCTTATTGATTGAAATTTGCTATTTCTACACTGATTTTTGACACGGAGTTTGAACTTGCATTGTTGTCAAGTGTTATTTGTATGGGAAAACTATTTGAAATTTAAGCTGTCAAACAGGGAAATATCATGTGGGAGAGCGTAAACTAAAGTGTACACCATAGTACTTGTCGCAAAGTTCTTATCGATTGAACTTTGCTATTTGTACACTAATTTTTGACACGTTGTTCCACATTTGTATTGTTGTCAAGAGTCAATTGGATGTGAAAATAGTTTGAAATTTAAACTGTCAAATAGGGTAATGTCTTGTGGCAAGGTGTAAACTACAGTGTACATGTAGCAAGGTTCTTACCGATTGAACTTTGCTATTTGTACACTAATTTTTGACACATTGTTTGATACTTGCATTGTTGTCAAGAGTCAATTGGATTGGAAAACTATTTGAAATTTAAATTGTCAAACAGGGTGATATCACGTGGCAGAGTGTAAACTAAAGTGTACACCATAGTGTACAAGTCGAAAAGTTCTTACCGATTGAACTTTGCCATTCATACACTTATTTATGACACGTTGTTTGACACTTGAATTGTTGTCAAGAGTCAATTGGACGGGAAGATTGTCTGAAATTTAAGTTGTCAAACAGGGTAATGTCAAGTGGCAAAGTGTAAACTAAAAAGTACATCATAGTGTACATGTAGCATGGTCCTTATCGATTGAACTTTGCTATTTGTGCACTAATTTTTGACACGTAGTTTGACATTTCCATTGTTGTCAAGTGTCATTTGGATGGGAAATCTATTTGAAATTTGAATTGTCCAATAGGGTAATGTCACGTGGCGTTGTGTGAACTATAATTTAGCCCACAGTGTACACGTCGCAAGGTCTTTACCGATTGAATTTTGCTATTTGTACACTGATTTTTGACACGTAGTTTGACACTTACATTGTTGTCAAGTGTCATTGGGTAGGGAAACCTATTTGAAGTTTAAATTTCCCAACAGGATAATGTCACGTGGCAAAGTGTAAACTAAAATGTACACCGTAGTGTACATGTAGCAGGGTCCTTATCGATTGTACATTACCATTTGTGCACTTTTTTTTGACACGTAGTTTGACACTTGTATTTCTATTAAGTGTCATTTGGATTGAAAAATAGTTTGAAATTTAAACTGTCCAAGAGGGTAATGTCACGTGGCAGAATGTAAACTAAAGTGTACACCATAATGTACACGTCGCAAGGTCCTTACCAATTGAACATTGCCATTTGTACACTAATTTTTGACACGTAGTTCGACACTTGCATTGTTGTCAAGTGTCATTTAAATGGGACAACTGTTTGAAATTTAAACTATTCAACAGGGTTATGTCACGTGGCAGAGTGTAAACTAAGGTATATTTATTTGCATTGGAAAACTATTTGAAATTTAAATTGCCCAACAGGTTAATGTCATGTGGCAGAGTGTAAACTCAAGTGTACACCATAGTGTGCATGTCGCAAGGTCTTTACCGATTGAACTTTGCTACTTGTACACTGATTTTTGACACGTTGTTTGACACTTGCATAGTTTTCAAGTGTCATTTGGATGGGAAAATGGTTTGAAATTTAAACTATCCAACAGGGTAATGTCACGTGGCAGTGTGTAAACTAAAGTGTACACCATAGTGTACGTGTCTCATAGTCCTTACCGATTGAACTTTGCTATTTGTACACTAATTTTTGACACCTAGTTTGACACTTGCATTGTTGTCAAGTGTCATTTGGATGGGAAAACAGTTTGAAATTTAAACTATCCAATAGGGTAATGTCACGTGGCGGAGTGTAAACTAAATTGTACACCATAGTGTACATGTTGCATGGTCCTTACCGATTGAACATTGCCATTTGTACACTGATTTTTGAGACGTAGTTTGACACTTGCATTGTTGTCAAGTGTCGTTTGGATGGAAAAACTGTTTAAAATTTAAACTGTCCAACAGAATAATGTCACGTGGCAAAGTGTAAATTAAAGTGTACATGTCGCATGGTCCTTACCGATTGAACTTTGCTATTTGTACACTGATTTTTGACACATAGTTTGACACTTGTATTATTGTCAAGTGTCATTAGGATGGAAAAACTGTTTAAAATTTAAACTATCGAACAGGGTAATGTCACGTGGCAGAGTGTAAACTAAAGTGTACAAGATAGTGTACATGTCGCAAAGTCCTTACCAATTGAACTTAGCTATTTGTACACTGATTTTTGACACGTAGTTTGGCACTTGCATTATTATTAAGTGCCATTTGGATGGGAAAACTATTTGAAATTTATACTTTCCAATAGGGTATTGTCACGTGGTAGAGTGTAAGCTAAAGTGTACACCATAGTGTATATGACGCAAGGTTCTCATCGATTGAACTTTGCTATTTGTACACTGATTTTTGACACGTTGTTTGACACTTGCGTAATTGTCAAGCGTCAATTGGATGGGAAAATCATTTGAAATTCAAACTGTCAAACAGGGGAATGTCACTTGGCAAAGTGTAAACCAAAGTGTACACCATAGTGTACACATGTAACATGGTCCTTACCGATTGAACATTGTTATTTATACACTAATTTTTGACACACAGTTTGACAGTTGCATTGTTGTCAACTGTCATTTGGATGGGAAAACTGTTTGTAATTTCAATTATCCAACAGGGTAATGTCACGTGGCAGAGTGTAAACTAAAGTGTATACCATAGTGTGCATGTCGCAAGGTTCTTACCGATTGAACTTTGCTATTTGGACACTGATTTTTGACACGTTGTTTGACACTTGCATTGTTGTCAAGTGTCAATTGGATGGAAAAATTATTTGAAATTTAAATTGTCAAACAGTGTAATGTCACGTGGCAAATTGTAAACTAAAGTATACACCATAGTGTACAAATAGCAAGGTCCTTACTGGTTGAAATTTGCTATTTCTACACTGATTTTTGACAAGGAGTTTGACACTTGCATTGTTGTAAAGTGTCATTTGTATGGAAAAACTGTTTGAAATTTAAGCTGTCCAACAGGGAAATATCACGTGGGAGAGCGTAAACTAAAGTGTACACCATAGTACTTGTCGCAAAGTAATTACCGATTGAACTTTGCTATTTGTACACTGATTTTTGACATGTTGTTTCACATTTGCATTGTTGTCAAGAGTCAATTGGATAGGAAAATAGTTTGAAATTTAAACTGTCAAATAGGGTAATGTCTTGTGGTAAGGTGTAAACTACAGTGTACACTATAGTGTACATGTAGCAAGATTCTTACCGATTGAACTTTGCTATTTGTACACTGATTTTTGACACATTGTTTGACACTTGCATTGTTGTCAAGAGTCAATTGGATTGGAAAACTATTTGAAATTTAAACTGTCAAATAGGGTGATGTCATGTGGCAGAGTGTAAACTAAAGTATACACCATAGCATACAAGTCGAAAAGTTCTTACCGATTGAACTTTGCCATTCGTACACTTATTTATGACACGTTGTTTGACACTTGAATTGTTGTCAAGAGTCAATTGGATGGAAAAATTGTTTGAAATTTAAGCTGTCAAACAGGGTAATGTCAAGTGGCAAAGTGTAAACTAAAGTGTACACCATAGTGTACATGTAGCATGATCCTTATCGATTGAACTTTGCTATTTGTGCACTAATTTTTGACACGTATTTTGACACTTGCATTTTTGTCAAGTGTCATTTGAATGGGAAATCTATTTGAAATTTAAATTGTCCAATAGGATAATGTCACGTGGCATAGTGTGGACTAAAGTGTACCCCACAGTGTACACGTCGAAAGGTCTTTACCGATTGAACTTTGCTATTTGTACACTGATTTTTGACACGTATTTTGACACTTGCATTATTGTCAAGTGTCATCGGGTAGGGAAACCTATTTGAAGTTTAAATTTCCCAACAGGGTAATGTCACGTGGCAAAGTGTAAACTAAAGTGTACACCGTAGTGTACATGTAGCAGGGCCCTTATCGATTGAACATTACCATTTATACACTGATTTTTGACATGTAGTTTGACACTTGTATTTCTATTAAGTGTCATTTAGATGGAAAAATAGTTTGAAATTTAAACTGTCCAAGAGGGTAATGTCACGTGGCAGAATGTAAACTAAAGTGTACACCATAGTGTACACATCGCAAGGTCCTTACCAATTGAACATTGCCATTTGTACACTAATTTTTGACTCGTAGTTCGACACTTGCATTGTTGTTAAGTGTCATTTGGATGGGACAACTATTTGAAATTTAAACTGTTCAACAGGGTTATGTCATGGGGCAGAGTGTAAACTAAGGTGTATTTATTTGGATTGGAAAACTATTTGAAATTTAAATTGACCAACAGGGTAATGTCATGTGGCAGAGTTTAAACTCAAGTGTATACCATAGTGTACATGTCGCAAGGTCCTTGCCGACTGAACATTGCTATTTGTACACTGATTCTTGACACGTAGTTTGACACTTACATTGTTGTCAAGTATCATTTGGATGGGAAAACTGTTTGAAATTTAAACTGTCCAATAGGTTAATGTCACGTGACTGAGTGTAAACTAAAGTGTACACCAAAGTGTGCATGTCGCAAGGTCCTTACCGATTGAACTTTCCTATTTGTACACTTATTTTTGACATGTAGTTTGATACTTACATTGTTGTCAAGTGTCATTTGGATGGAAAAACAGTTTAAAATTTAAACTGTCCAACAGGGTAACGTCATGTGGTAGAGTGTAAACTAAAGTGTACACCATAGTGTACATGTCGCAAGGTCCTTACCGATTAAACATTGTTATTTGTACATTGATTTTTGACACATAGTTCGACACTTGCATTTTTGTCAAGTGTCATTTGGATAGGACAACTATTTGAAATTTCAAATGGTCAACACGGTTATGTCACGTGGCAGAGTGTAAACTAAGGTGTATTTATTTGGATTGGAAAACTATTTGATATTTAAATTTTCTAATAGGGTAATGTCATGTGACAGAGTGTAAACTCAAGTGTACACCATAGTGTACATGTCGCAAGGTCCTTACCGACTGACCATTGCGATTTGTACCCTGATTCTTGACACATAGTTTGACAATTACATTGTTGTCATGTGTCATTTGGATGGGAAAACTGTTTGAAATTTAAACTGTCCAAGAGGGTAATGTCACGTGGCAGAATGTAAACTAAAGTGTACACCATAGTGTACACATCGCAAGGTCCTTACCAATTGAACATTGCCATTTGTACACTAATTTTTGACTCGTAGTTCGACACTTGCATTGTTGTTAAGTGTCATTTGGATGGGACAACTATTTGAAATTTAAACTGTTCAACAGGGTAACGTCACGTGGTAGAGTGTAAACTAAAGTGTACACCATATTGTAGAAGTCGCAAGGTCCTTACCGATTAAACTTTACTATTTGTACACTGATTTTTGACACGTAATTCGATGCTTGCATTCTTGTCAAGTGTCATTTGGATGGGACAACTGTTTGAAATTTAAACTGGTCAACACGGTTATGTCACGTGGCAGAGTGTAAACTAAGGTGTATTTATTTGGATTGGAAAACTATTTGAAATTTAAATTGTCCAACAGGGTAATGTAATGTGGCAGAGTGTAAACTCAAGTATACACCATAGTGTACAAGTCGGAAGGTCCTTACCGATTGACCATTGCTATTTGTACCCTAATTCTTGACACATAATTTGACACTTACATTGTTGTCATGTGTCATTTAGATGGGAAAATTGTTTGAAATTTAAACTGTTAAATAGGGTAATGTCAAGTGGAAAAGTGTAAACTAAATTGAACACCATAGTGTACATGTAGCATTGTCCCTATCGATTGAACTTTGCTATTTGTACACTAATTTTTGACACGTAGTTTGACACTTGCATTGTTGTCAAGTGTCATTTGCTTGGGAAAACTATTTGAAATTTAAATTGTCCAATAGTGTAATGTCATGTGGCATAGTGTAAACTAAAGTGTATCCCATAGTATACATGTTGGATGGTTTTTTCCGATTGAACTTTGCTATTTGTACGCTGATTTTTGACACCTAATTTGACACATGCATTGTTGTCAAGTGTCATTGGGCTAGGAAACCTATTTGAAATTTAAACTTTCCAACAGGGTAATGTCACATGGCAAAGTGTAAACTAAAGTGTACACCGTAGTGTACATGTAGCAGGGTCCTTATCAATTGAACATTGCCATTTGTACACTGATTTTTCACACGTTGTATTGTTGTCAAGTGTCATTTGGATGGGAAAATAGTTTGAAATTTAAACTGTCCAACAGGGTAATGTCACGTGGCAGAGTGTAAACTATAGCGTACACGTCGTAAGGTCCTTACCAATTGAACATTGTCATTTGTACACTGATTTTTGACACGTAGTTCGACACTTGCATTGTTGTCAAGTGTCATTTGGATGGGACAACTGTTTGAAATTTAAACTGGTCAACACGGTTATGTCACGTGGCAGAGTGTAAACTAAGGTGTATTTATTTGTATTGGAAAACTATTTGAAATTTAAACTGGTCAACAGGTTAATGTCACGTGACAGAGTGTAAACTAAAGTGTACACCAAAGTGTACATGTCGCAAGGTCCTTACCGATTGAACTTTACTATTTGTATAATAATTTTTGGCACGTAGTTTGATACTTACATTGTTGTCAAGTGTCATTTGGATGGGAAAATAGTTTAAAATTTAGACTGTCCAACAGGGTAACGTCACGTGGTAGAGTGTAAACTAAAGTGTACACCATAGTGTAGAAGTCGCAAGGTCCTTACCGATTAAACTTTGCTATTTGTACACTGATTTTTAACACGTAGTTCGACGCTTGCATTGTTGTCAAGTGTCATTTGGATGGGACAATTGTTTGAAATTTAAACTGGTCAACACGGTTATGTCACGTGGCAGAGTGTAAACTAAGGTGTATTTATTTGGATTGGAGAACTATTTGAAATTTAAATTGTCCAACAGAATAATGTAATGTGGCAGAGTGTAAACTCAAGTGTATACCATAGTGTACATGTCGGAAGGTCCTTATCGACTGACCATTGCTATTTGTACCCTGATTCTTGACACATAGTTTGACACTTACATTGTTGTCATGTGCCATTTGGATGGGAAAATTGCTTGAAATTTAAATTGTCAAACAGGGTAATGTCAAGTGGAAAAGTGTAAATTGGATTGTACACCATAGTGTACATGTAGCATTGTCCCTATCGATTGAACTTTGCTATTTGTACACTAATTTTTAACACGTAGTTTGACACTTGCATTGTTGTCAAGTGTCATTTGCATGGAAAAACTATTTGAAATTTAAATTGTCCAATAGTGTAATGTCATGTGGCATAGTGTAAACTAAAGTGTACCCTATAGTGTACATGTCGCAAGGTCTTTACCGATTGAACTTTGCAATTTGTACACTGATTTTTGACACGTAATTTGACACATGCATTGTTGTCAAGTGTCATTGGGCCGGGAAACCTATTTAAAATTCAGACTTTCCAACAGCGTAATGTCACGTGGCAAAGTGTAAACTAAAGTGTACACCGTAGTGTACATGTAGCAGGGTCCATATCGATTGAACATTGCCAT